>NC_028455.1:23918920-23978970 GCF_000263155.2 Setaria italica | reverse complement strand
ATGCGCGCCTGAGATAGAGCCACTAGGCTCTCGATCAACGTAGTCGTACGTAGTCGATCACGTCCAGCAGCTCCTCAGCAGCTCGTCTACGTGCACAGCAAGACCGCCTCTGGTACCGTGGCTCGTCGTCGGCTCGTCGCGGCTCGTCGGCGGCTCGTCCAAGTGCTGCAGGCGCAACACCTCCAAGGTATCCACACGTGCAGGGAGGAAGCGTCGCAAGCCGGATTGCTAGATCCGCGAGTTGCAACAGGCGAGGGCGTGGGAGGCGCGGCAAGTGTGTTCAGCCAAAAGGTGTGTAACCCTAGGGCGCCCCCACCCCTCTATTTATAGGGGTTCCTGATGGGCCTCTGGATCCGAGGCCCATTAGTACTCCTAAACCTAATCCAACTCGGATCAGATCCGAATTGGGCTTCCAGCCCCTTAAGTGTGTGACCCTATGGGTTCGGATACGTATAGACATGGCCCGAGTACTCCTACTCGGCCCAATAGTCGGTAGCGGCCTCTAGCAAGACGTGCCAACTCCTATACGTATACGAAGATCATATCAGACGAACCATCACAACATAATATACATGCTATTCCCTTTGCCTCACGATATTTGGTCTAGCTTCAAGCCGACCGCTCTTTCTCGATCCTATGATTCGGAATCCCTTTGTAGGTTAACTCTTAACCGTACGTAGCATGGCCATGCATTTTCTGATCCGATCACTCGAGGGGCCCAGAGATATCACTCTCAATCAGAGAGGGGCAAATCCCATCTTGATTGACCATGTCTCATAGCATGCTTCTTGACAAACCCGAAAGCTACCTTTATAACTACCCTGTTACGGCGTAGCGTTTGATAGCCCCTAAGTAGGTCAATCCACATCTAGAATACATGCGACAATCTCAGGTCTAAGGACAAAGCGTATATGTTGTTTAAAGAGAGAACTACTTCTCGTGTTGGGTCAGTCCTAACACATGTCTCCACATGTGTCCACATTATTAGTTCAACATCTCCATGTCCATGACTTGTGAAACATAGTCATCAACCAATACATGTGCTAGTCTAATATTCATGTGTGTCCTCACATGAACTCCGACTAGGGACAACTTTAGAATAACCATACAAGTAAAGAGTTTCACATACAATTCACATAATTGCAAATCAATTCAAGTAGCCTTTAATGGATATTCAATGAACACAGTATACAAATCATGGATACAAATGGAATATCATCATCTCTATGATTGCCTCTAGGGCATACCTCCAACATGCTACACATATACGACCTCACACCAAACATGGAAACGAGGTCTAAGTAAAAGTTTGATGTCAAACCTACAAAGTAATTACGAAAAAATAAGACCAATGCCATGCATATGTGAGATCATTTGCATATGAACTAGCCATAATAAAAAAAATAAATTGGGATTGTGTTACAGTTCATGGGTAGTCAAGAGAAAACTAATCATTGTGCATTAATGCGGTGGGTTCAAACTACGACCTGACAGAATTAGTCATGTCAGTGGAGAGGGAACAAGTGCTCCTCCCTCAACTACTTGCAACCGCTCCAATTTACAGCAGATATTAGAATTTGCACCCTCAGGCTCTCATTTCAAGCTCAGTACCGCAGACCGGTAAACCAATGGAAATATTTAGAAAGGAGCCTATTTCAAAAAGAGAATATTTAGCTTTGTCTTGATTCAGAATGTAAGACGCTGGGAAAACTGGGAAATCGAGTGGAGGGGTTATTCATCGCAGTCAGATAATATGATGGAAAATTACAGGAGCGAATGATTCACCCCCACAATGGTCAAGTGGAAAATCATGTAGGTAACAAAATGGACGAACCCCTCCGTGGACTTTGTCTATCTCTGGTATTACTAGCAAGATATGCATGCCAAACGTTTTCCCAGTTTTTGGACCTAACTCTTACTAGCAAGTTTGTTGCCCGAGAGTTATTGGGTCACGTGAAACATACTACATGTGATGCAAAATAATTAGTGGAAAAGATGCATGTTCGACACACTTAAGCTTTGATTTCTAATATATTTTTCATATTTCAGGTGAACTTTGGAAAATAATATGACAAGCTAGATTTATGTTGCACTACTAGAATCCGAAAGTCCCTAGGGTTATTTACTTTCCATAGGAAAGGCTAATGTGTTCTAAGGAAAGCTGATTACCCGAGAGTGATATTTCAAAATTCCTTGGGAAAACGTTTCCCCTACGAAAATTCCTACAAAAATTCCTAGGGAAAACGTTTCCCCCACGGTTTTTCAATCTTTCCCTAGGATGTGGAGTTGTAGGGAAACTTGCGTTTTCCAGTAGTGTTGGAAATTTGTTTCATATCGCAACTTTTATATGTTCCATATCCTAAAAACAAGTAATACAAATTAAATTAGGTGAGATCATTGACACTCCGAATACAAATTGAAAACTTCAGCTTTTGGAGTGACTCAATAATGGAGCATCAATTTTCCCTAGAAAATGAAACCATAACTTATTACAGTCTCGGCCCCTGCTTGCAAATGACAAACTTTGAGTGGTACCAGATGTCCCCATTATTCCAGTTGTTGTCCCTTATATGAACATAGACCCTGAAATGACAACGCCTAAGTAGTGATGTCAATTTCGCAAGCGTTACACTGCTTGTGATTGAGTGGTACCAGGAAATGAGAAATCATATGTTGGAGATCAAGTTGCCATGAAAAATCAGTGTGTCAGTCTCAGTCTCACGGAATAAGAGCCACCTATTGCCCATCTAGTCTGTATACAGGTTTTGAATACGATCATGTGGCTGTCTGCAACAATGCACGTAGCAGTGGCCTCTCGTATATGTAGAGAAAGCAGTTCCCTTTCCGCGACATAAAGTGGAGTCAAGCCGAACTATCGACTCAAATCAAATATGGTAATTTTGTCCGCTCTGATTTTAAACACATGTCATTTAGGATAAGTTGGTTTATTTAAAATGTCATATATTTGCAAATAGTGGTAGTGTGATCTGAGGCTCATGCTCATAACACAGGTTCTGGTTGCAACAGAGAGAAGCAAAAGAAAAATTGTGGTGTGTTATCAAAATTGTGTACAATGCAAACCTACTATGACCACTGATATCATATTTCGTAATAAATTTTTCTTGCCTGCCTCATAATTATTACTGCTATAAACCACCAGCATACACATGTACCACCAAGATGACATGAGATGTACTCAATAATAATTCACATTAATTCACTACATTTGGAACGTGAGATGTTAATTTCAGGGCACAACTATGTACATGTATGTACCTCTTCGTATAAAACACGATAAATTGTTGATGAAAGCTCACCAAGTCTATAGCAACACCTTGTCATAATTGGGAGCAATACGCGCCCGAGTGACAGAGGGTTCAGAGTCTAATATTGTCGTAATTGGCTACTGGCCGGCTCCTACTCGAATAATCCGTGAGGAAACACGAAACAGATCGTAGATTTACATTGTGATGGTGCCTCCTTTACTTTCTCTCCCCTTTATAGAAGATTAGACTTTGCATTATCACATCTCAGCCTCTCACCTGTGCTCGGTGCTTGCAGCCTGGGCTTGTTGATATCGCAGTCAGATAAAATGACTGGATCCTGATTTGTAATCACGGCAGTGAATTATTGTCTCTAAAATGGTTCCACGAGCGGCCTGCAGGGATCAACTGGAAGATCATGTGGGCAACAAAATGGACGAACCCTGCCAGGAGCGTGTGTAGCCAGATCCATGCGCCTTTTTTTTTATTTTTAACCTTTTTTTAATTTATTTTTAAAAATAACCTCACCGGGATTTAATTTGCGCCATGTAACCCTTTTGGCCGCGCCAGACCGTCTGGCACGGCAGGAAGCCACTGCCGCGCCGCATGCACTGGCGCGGCGGGCCCCTGCAACGCTGGCGCGGCGAGTCGCGGCGCCAGGTGGGCGCTGACGTGGGCGGGCTCTCGCCGCGCCAGACCGCCTGGCGCGGCAAGGCCTACACTATAGCCACGCGCCGGCTCCCTTCCTCCTTCCTCCCTCCTTTCTTCTTCCTCCAGACTCGCCCGAGCCCGAAGCTGCTTCGCCGCCCCCCCCCACCCCACCCCCAAATCCACCCAAAATCCGGCGTTTTTGGTGGGGGAAAGTAGTGGAAATCGATCCCTGCTTCGTGTGGAAGGTATTCCCCTACTTTTTCTCGTGTTTTACCGTTGCATTTGGTAGATCGGAGGATGTTTAGGTGACTTAGGGTTAGGTTGGTGATTTCAATTTTGAATGAAATGCAATGGTGTTTTGTGTTAGATGATACGTAGTTCATACGCAATTGAGTCTCTGCCCGCGATATTGACGTGTAGAACTTGTTGAATGCTTCGATATAGGTATATATTCATTGAATTGTATAGTTGATATGACATGTATATTTTTTGTTTGCAATTTGTCCAATATATGTAATGTGTCTAGTTGATATGTCGAATATGTGCAATGTGTAGTGTATATGACATGGTGAAATGTTTGTATTTTGTAGATGGATCGTTTAGTTCGATTTTTTGATGGTGGTGTTGTGAAACAAAATAGGGAGTTAGAGAATACGAATGAGTCAATTGAATTCTTCGAGGGTCCTCCAAGTTTTAGTGATTTAGTTGACCGTGTAATGAGGAAGTATGGATGTAGAGTGGATGAGATCAGTTTGAGAGGTCGTTTTGATTGTGGGAAAGCTAGAGCTCATTATGTTCTCATGAAGTTAGCATCCGATGCGAATTGGAAGCACTATAAGGATGTAGTGCACGAAGCTAATGTTGCATGTTTGGAGGTTATAGTCGAAATTGTTCGTATGCCTGGCCCAAATGTTGTCATGAGGGAGGAAGTGGCGGTAGTGAACCATAATGGTACCCAGGAGTCAGAAATGTTGCATCACGTGTTAGGTGAAACAGAACGTGATTTTGACTTGGCTATTGCCAATGATGATTTTCCCAATAACATTTTTGAGAGGGATGAAGCAAATATAGATGTTGATAATGTCTCTATGGGTTCCGAAGATTGTGAATTGGAGGAAGTGGGGTAGTAGGTATGGAGGTAGAGGAGGAATCACTATTTGAGAGTGGTGGGTATGAATATGAGGACGACGGGGTAGAAAATGAAGAGGATGGACTGCAATTTGACACCGCAACCGTGCATGATGTAGAAGGCATTCGTCGTATGGACGATTGTTTTTCTTACACCTAGTACAAGTTGCGGTTGTTAAAAGAACGTGATGTTGAACTGCCATCCGTTCCCAATGATAAGGACATCAATATGGTTCACAAAGCAATATGTGAATCTAGTATGGTGAATGCCGAAGGGACGTCCGTTGGTGAGACTCCAGTGATTAAGAAGGGGATGAAGTTCAATAGTCTTGAGGAGCTGAAGTTTTTCTTGGCTGACTACGCAGTGAGGTTACATAGACCTTTTAGCGTAGTTCACTCTGACAAGAACTTAAGATACAATGTGATGTGCAAGCAAGGATGCCATTGGCGTGTATGGTCTCGGCTAATATCAAGCACCGGACAATGGAGAATTTCAAATGTTGTGCAACTGCATACTTGTCGGTCGTCATAGCCGAAGCGAGAGCATGTACAGTGCACAGCAAAGTACCTTGGGCGGTGTATCCTAGGCATTATCCGTAAAGACAACGAGACATCGGTGCCATCACTCGTGGAGTCCATCTTCGCCTTTAGTGGGTACCGTGTGAAGTATTCGAAGGCTTGGCGGGCGAAGCAACACGCCGTTGCCCTACTTTGGGGTGACTGGAAGGAGTCGTACGGCATGGTTCCTAGGGTACTCTCAGCTATAACCTACTACAATCCCGGGGTTAAATGGTGCATCGACTCATGTGGCATGATGCATCCTGACAATGGAGTTTTGAAGCATATACTGCAAAGGGTATTTTGGTGCTTCCTTGAATGTAGTGAGGCATTTCAACATTGCCGTCCTGTGATACTTGTGGACGGTACATTCTTGACTGGCAAGTATAAGGGTACATTAATGATGGCAGTTGGTGTAGATCCAGAACAACAGCTTGTGCCTCTTGCTTTTGCCTTGGCCGAGAGTGAGAATAATGAGAGTTGGTCATGGTTTATGAAACTTGTTCGGCTACATGTTCTTGGACCTTCACGGATAGTGTGTATGATATCAGATAGGCATCATGGGCTCTTAAATTGTGCGCAGGACCACATGGATGGTTTTCCACCGCTTGTGCATAGGTGGTGCACGAGGCACTTTGCTGCCAACATGTCGCGTCAGTAGAAGAGCAATCGTGTGATTGGAAAATTGAAGTTATTATGCAAGGTTCATACAGAGAGAGAATTTAGTGAGAAGTTAGAAGATCTAGTGAAGGACTTGAACGATGACGCAAAAGAATGGTTGAAGGGTGAAATGGAGGACAAGGATAAACGGGCGCAGGCTTTTGATGAGGGAGGGATGCGTTGGGGTATTATGACCACGAACTACTCGGAATCACTCAACGCAGTTTTCAAAGGCATCCAAAATAGGCCCGTCGCTGGAAGGCACGTGAACTTTGTGAACCGATGGCAAAAGGCACGTGAAATGTTGGATGAAGGCTATAGAATTGGGAAAGTTGCAGATGATTATTTATCAGAGGCTAAGCTTAGATCCGTGCACCACTTAGCAGAACCGTACGGGCCAGAAAGGATGGTGTATTCTATAAGAAGTTACGGTACGACTAACATTGGGGGTGAGAGTCATGTAGGACGACACTATAGAGTGGATCTGAACGAAGTTTCGTGCACCTGCAATGTTCCTCAATTGTTGCACCTTCCATGTTCACACTTCATTACAGCTTGCAAGGCAAGAGGTCTTAACTATGAAAGCCCCTTGTAGATGTCACCGTTGTACTCTAGGGAGCACACCATCAAAATATGGGAATCAAGCTTTCAACCTTACCTTGATCCATCACAATGGCCGGCATATGAAGGTGTAGGGTACGTGCCTAACCCCAATTTGATGAGAAATAAAGTAGGAAGGAGGCAGAAGAAGCGTTTCACAGGCGACATGGACATTAGGATTTTGATGTGGACAAGTCGGAAAATCAATGCTCCAAGTGCCACAGGATCATTAGGAATTGCACGTGCCGCAATAGAAAATCTAAAGGCACTAAATCTAGGGCGAGCAGTAATAGGTCGCGTTCTTCGAACAATAGGGTATGTGCGTTGCTTGTATTTTGCATGGTTATCATTTTATCTTTTTTTATAGTAGTAAATTATCATAGTTACCGTACTTATCATATAATGAAGCATTTTACTAACGATCTTGTTTGTTGTTTCTTTAGAATGGCAGCCCTAGTGTACCCTCTTCTTGAGTCTGCTTACGACTTGCAGCACCGTGCCCACCACCTCGCGGACCTAAATGAGGTACTGCATCAGTTACTAACAATGGTTGCTAATTTTTGCTGATGAATGCATACCTTAGGATGAGAATTGCAAGATTTTTGTATGAAATGTTCTTATAAATTGAGGATGTGCCTATCGTTACTATTTGCTTGTGTACAGTGTAAACAATTTCATACTGGAAATGTCATTTGTATCATATTTGTGTTACTTACCACTTTAGTAGCCCGTTATTCTCAAATGGATTGACTTCTCATTTTTTAATAATCTTATAATGTTTTGCAGAATTTGACACCACTCAGGGCTAGGGTGCACTCACCACTTAGGAGGGATGAGCGGTACGCGGAGTACCTGCAGAGAGCAGGTTTTTTGGATCTCGCTGTTCAGGTTGTCGGGGGTCTCCCTCTAATGGACGGACCGCTGTTGACCGCTATGGTCGACAGGTGGCGTCTGGAGACTCACACGTTCCACCTCCCGTTCGGAGAGATGACCATCACAATGCAGGATGTGGCTATGATACTCGGCCTTCCACTGGATGGGCAGCCAGTTATGGGAATTATACAGAATGAGAATTGGTGTGATATGGTTGAAATGCATATTGGGATTAGGCCGCCAGAGCCAGAGGACGGAGACAACTCGAAGAAGACCTCCGGTGTCAGCTCGGCATGGTTGAGGGAGCACTTCAACGTCTGTCCTCCGGGAGCAAATGACGAGGTTGTGCAGCGCTATGCTCGAGTTTGGCTATGGCACTTTGTCAGCACATTCCTCCTTCCAGATGCAGCTAGGAACACAGTATCTTGGATGGTTCTCCCCATTTTGGGTCAGCACTGGGACAACATAGCCCTTTACAGTTGGGGCTCAGTGGCTCTTGCCTGGCTGCACAGACAGCTATGTGAGGCTTGCAGACGCACAGCGAGGGATTCCAATGTTGGAGGGTGCACTTATATGCTGCAGATTTGGATTTGGGAGCGAATGCCCGTGGGTCGACCTTCCCGTCTCCGTGTCGATGTAAGTCACAACGACTAATTCCTTTTTCTACTTTAATGTTCGGAAAACTATTGTATCATGTGACCAATTGGACTTCCTTGCAATTTCAGCCATGGCATCGAGACGATGCTCGTCCCACGTTCTATCATGTGTGGAAGCATGTGCGGCCCGTTCATGGCAATCCTGATAGGCGCTACAGGGCCTACACAAACGAGTTTGATGTTCTCACGCAGCACCAGGTAATTTGCTCACCATATTTTTTTAAGGTCACTTCCGTATAATGATAGATGAAATAAGTATTGCGTGAAAATTTTTGAAGGTCGAATGGAAACCGTACGACCGTGAGCAGCTAAGCTAGATTGTATTTTCACCGACGTGCTACAGAGACAGAGAGCTGTGGAGGTGCACGACGCTAATGATATTGTACTACATCGTAGAGTTTCATATGCCGCATAGGGTGATGCGGCAGTTTGGGAGGATGCAACCGTGCCCTCCTTTGGAATTATCGACTTCGCAGCAGCTGCACAGGTACGTAGGAATAAATAACTATTGGAGGCTATTCAATTAACGTACTTAACATGTTATACTAATACTTCACTAATTTCTGATGCAGGATCGACCGCAGAAAGAGGTATAAGGAGAATGATTGGAGGGTGAAGCATGGTCAGTACCTCATCATGTGGCAGAATAAGCAAGGATGCGATCCTAAAGGTGGACCGTACTGGCGACCAGGACCAAACAATGAGTACATAGATGGTACTGTACTTCGACGAGAACTAAAGTGAAACCATCTTGGAGTAATGTGCCCATTGAGGATGCACCGTCTGAATCAGACGCCGACATAGCTGACGTGTACGACACGGTGACACGCTATGGGACACAGCCTGAGTGTGCACCTCTCCATGACTACATGGTAAGATTTCGGTTTGTAATCATAGTATCGTAACATTGATCACTCATGGAATGAAAACTATGCGTACAGGGACAACATCTTGCAAGGCTCTCAAACGAGGCGGGCGTGATTATGGAGCACGCCGTCGGAGAAGGTGATGGTCTGCTTCATTAGTTTGCAAAGGTAGAAGCCCAAACTAATTTCCACTTATACTCGTACTACCTTTGTAACCATCAATATCATAGTCGTGAATATATGCTGCTTACATGTGGCAGAGGGTTCGGAAAAGCTGCAGGCGAATGGCCATGAGGATGAACTTCATGTCGTCCTCAGATGTGCACCACGGGGGCAATGGCCAGGGTACTTCTTCGGGATCACGTCGGACTCCATTGGCGACTACCCCCAGGGCTGCAACACCGTCCACTGCTGCAGGTCCTAGCAGGAGATCACGAGGCAAGGAACCCGCATCCCCTCAGGCAAGCGAGGACTCTGAAGGTGAGCAGTCTGAGGATGACGACCCTACATATGGTGAGGAACTGGAGATTTCCGGCATGATCAATGCTCCACTTGTGACTCAAACGCAGGGAGAGTCCATCCAGGTACATTCACAAGTTTCCCCAAATTCAATTCTAGATTTTAATGTTCACTCCCGAAGTGTCATAAAAATTTTATGCTTTGTGCTCAATTATTCCATAGGAACTTGCACCTTGTACCCGGATGCCACGCCGGCGGCGTCGTTCCCGGGACCACATCGACGTTGGCAGCGCCAATGTGCTGCCCACGCATCCAAGGAGGGAGCGTCACCCAAGAGATCCTTTTAGCCCTCCGGATGAGCGACGGTCACGATACTGAACGTTGCATGTCTCAAGTGTGATGCACTAGGTGTGCAATTTATATTATATGTGCGTGCAAGACTTTTGGAACCGTCACGTGTTTAAAAGACTAAGTTGGTTGTTAGGTTTATTTCTGTCACGTGTGTAAAAGACTAAGTTGGATGTTAGGTTTATTTCTGTCCGTACCATGTTATATGTTTGCTCCATGATATACTTGTGTTTCGTGTTTTTTTCGTAAATGTTCGCACTGGTAGGTAGGCTATCGCGTATTTGTGGTTCAAACTAGTTTAAAAAAATCAGAACAAATAAAGCTATTTAAGTTTCATCAGCGGAACTCTAGCACACCCCCCCCAAACCTATTGAAAATTTGAGGGGGGGTGTGTGCTTTCATTCAAAATTGAAATCACCAACCTAACCCTAAGTCACCTAAACATCCTCCGATCTACCAAATGCAACGGTAAAACACGAGAAAAAGTATGGGGATACCTTCCATACGAAGCAGGGATCGATTTCCACTATTTTCCCCCACCGAAATCGCCGGATTTTGGGTGGATTTGGGGGTGGGGCGGCGGGGGGCGGCGCAACAAGCTAAGGGGCGCTGGTGTGTCTGGAGGAAGAAGAAAGGAGGGAGGAAGGAGGAAGGGAGCCGGCGCATGGCTGTAGTGTAGGCCTTGCCACGCCAGCCTGCCGCGCCAGGCGGTCTGGCGCGGCGAGAGCCCGCCCACGTCAGCGCCCACCTGGCGCCGCGACTCGCCGCGCCAGTGCATGCGGCGCGGCAGCGGCTTCCTGCCGCGCCAGGCGGTCTAGCGCGACCAAAAGGGTTACACGGCGCAAATAAAGTCCCGCTGAGGTTATTTTTAAAAATAAATATAAAAAAAGGTTAAAAATAAAAAAAAATCGATCCATGCCAGGTGAAGCAAGTAGGGCATTTGGAACGCCCTCCAATCCCTTTCTCTATCCATCCATTCTCCCAGCCTTTGCAGGCTTTCTCGTCACCGTCGCCCATTTTTAGTTGGCATGCAGACGAGCTAGAACTCCCCGGCTTCCCTACTGTTCGAAATCCTAGGGAAAGATCATGTAAAACAGTAGGGAAAGACGTTCCCTAGAAACTTTCGTAACGAACATATATACCTAGGGAGGAATTTGATGGGAAATAAGAAAGTGACCTACCATGACGCTGGAAACCGTAGGGAAATAATCTTTCCCAATGATATTGATTCGTAGGCAAAGTTTTTGACATGGCAGTACGCATCCTACATGGAAAGGTGTTTTCCCTAGAAATTAAATCTGTAGGGAAAGTTGTGAACATGGTAGACTATAATCCTATTAACTTGTATGAAACATTCAAATACGAAATTTATATTTGAATTCAAATTTTGAATATGTATTTGACAAATATAAAATTTATATTGTAATTCAAATGCAAAACATGAACAGTACACATAATCATTGATTCCATCCGATAGGCATTAATTGATCCATATAAATGGTCTAGAAATGCCACAAATATTCATTGTCACACAAGAAAAGATCAGATCCTACTCAAAGTTATATCCAACAAAAGATCAGATCCTACCTAAAGTAAGAGCCAACAAAAGGACCACCACCAAAAGAACAACTCCATAATTGTTGATAATAAGTTACAACCAGCATAGCCCCTGCATGGCTGTGAACACCACTACTTCTGGAGGTTAAGTTATAGCTCAAAAGAATGGAAATACTTCTGGAGGAGGAGACTAGTTTCCACCGCCACTTGTAGTTGCATTTGCATGGCTGCGAAATACTCCATTAGCGGTCCTACTGATTGTTTCATCCCGGGTTTCCTCTCGAACGACCGAGGCAACTGTATGGAACTATGCAATTGAACAAGTGGATGATTTAGAGAAAAACTGATTCTGCTATATAAAGTGCTATGCTATACTAGTAAATAAGACAATAGGCTGTGAGTTCAGACTGCTAATGATTTGGTAACAGGCATCATAGCACCACTATGAATTAGTGAGGATATTTCCTGCACCACACTATGAAGCCAATGGACTATCAGTTCATATTGCTACATAAGGAATGATCCATTTCCTACCTGCTACTTGTTCCTCCATTCATGATGTCAATTTCTTCAGTAGAAACTAGCTAGTTACATGCTGATCAGTTCAGTTATTCATCACCAATGCAAGAAAATGCTGCTAATACAATCTCACTCTGAAATGCCTTACTGTTTTCAGGTCTGCATGCACTAGTGAGCCATGCTGATCTAAATGTCTGGTACTTTTTTTGTGATGGATTTTCAAGAATTATTCACTATGTATGAAACCACAGCCAGGTTTCTGCTAGTAGCAAGATAGGAAACTTAAGTTTTGAGTATGACATGATGTTGACTAAATTTGCAATGGCAAAATAGGCGTCTTGGTCCCTCAACTTTAC
Source organism: Setaria italica (assembly GCF_000263155.2). NCBI lineage: Eukaryota > Viridiplantae > Streptophyta > Magnoliopsida > Poales > Poaceae > Setaria > Setaria italica. The sequence goes on along the minus strand of NC_028455.1, from coordinate 23,966,476 downwards.
CGTAACGGTCAAGTTCATTCCTCAATTTATACACATGTGATGTACTGCTCCCAAATGCATACATGCCGCTACACTGATTCGCTTGTATTGGCCACAAGTATACTGTTGTGGAAGATGATGGGTCGCCAGCAAAAAAAGAGAGGGGAAAAGGTTGATTGTTTAGTTAGCATGAATATAATGCATGATCAATCGTACGGTGCTTTATGGCAACCATTTGTCCGTGAGTTTAAAGGTGCAGGAGCCACATCTAGTAGCACAGCTAGCTAAGTCCGCTCGATAAAATAGTGGTGTCATGACTATGTCTAGTGCAAATGACAGAGACAATGGAAATTGAGGGGAAAAAAGTGCAAGGGCAAAAAGAACTTTTCGCATTAGTCTCATGCCAGTATAAAGTGTCATATCAGTATAAGGAGAAGTTTAACCCAAAAATGAAAATTAAGGGACTAGATTGGTCGATTTAGTAGTTGACGGACGAACTTGACTCTCGGAGTAAAATTGGGGGACCAAAACGCCTATTTTGCCATTTGCAATCTATCATGAGAATTCACCCTGAGGAACCATGCATGCAATTCACATCCTAGTTTCAGGGAATGATCGGTTTCCCTACGATTTTAGTGACTCGCTGTAGGGAAAAGAAAACCTCCCTAGTGTGCTTCTATTTTTTCTAGGGAACCAAAAAAACGGTAGGGAACCCGGCCGGGGAGTTTTAGTAGTGTGTGATATCCACATTAGTTGCAGAACCCTGTAGCACTAAGGCAAAGAGTGGTCAAGAAACGACATGTAGTACTAGGGGTGGATCCAGTGATACAGAGAGCCACCAGAGCTGCATTGCTGATTGTGCAAAATGCATGTAGCCTTACAATGCAACCAGTATAAAAATTATTTTATTTACCAGTGTGTAACCATCGTAGAGGGTTTCTCGTGCTGTATATATTTGTATCATTACATAACAACCTCGTTTATCTATTTTCTGAGATTCTACGGCACTACTGAACTATTCTGTCCTCTTACAGGCAGGTCGCCGTTTTGCTGCTAGTTCTTGAGGAACTCCTGGTCCTCTGAATTGGAGAACGTGGGAACTTTATTTCTTTTCAAATCTCTTTATTTAATTCTGTAGCTATGCGGTCTAATCCTGGTGCATTTGTTCTAATGATTCAAATGCCTGGGGAGAATGATTTGATACTTGTAAGTATGGTAAAGATTTTAATTAGGGGTTTCATCCATGTGAACACGTCAGCAAAAACGATTACATGGTAGAGTATTAATGAAGAGGGAGAAGAGATTGGATTAATAGGGATGAAATTATGTTTACACTGTTCCCAAAATGAAAATATCGCTACTTCAAACAACTTGAGTAAAGACTATCACAGGCTATGCACACGCCTCTTGATGCAAACATACACGCCTCAAAGAGCTAGCCTTCCCACACGCCTCTGAGGGGGCAGGGACAAACAGGAAAGGAAACTAGTCCCTGTGCAGCCCCATCAGCCACTTAAAGGCCTCAATCCAATTCATCACTCCAATTCATCACAGTAATAAAGACACTACTAGAAAATAACCTCTCATCCCTAACCTTAGTACCGGTTATTTTGGAACCCGGTGCTAATGCGGTTCCAAATTTGGGAGCCCCCGGAGGTCCTCTAGCATCGGATGGGGACTCCATCCGGTCTAGTACCTGTTGGAGCCTCCACATGGTTGTTAGCATTAGTACCGGTTCCAAAGTTGGGAGCCCCCGGATACCCTCTAGTAGGGACTCCATCTGGTACTAGAGGTCACCCTCTAATACCGACTGGAGCCTCCAGCCGGTACTAGCTCCAGCCGGTACTAGAGGGTGACCTCTAGTACCGGGGGAACCCCAACCGTTATTGGAGGCCTCCCCCTGTCCCCCCACCCAACACTTTAATTTTTTTCGATTCCACTGCACCCGTCCACTGCACGCATCCTTCTTTTTTGTCCGCCCGTCCACCCAACACTTCAATTTCTTTTTCTCGTCTCCTTATCCTCTCCCATCTCTCATCTCTCCTTTAATTGTTCCAAGCGGAGCCAGCGTGCCTAGGTTGAGGCGGACGTGCCGGCGGAGGCGGAGGGGTCGGGGAGGCGGAGGAGGAGGGGGGCAGCGCATGGAGGAGGGGGCTGGCGGACGGGGAGGAGGAGGGGGCCGGCAGCTGGGGTGGAGGGGCCGGTGGCGTGGCCACCGGCGGCAGGGCAGGCGGGAGGCCGGTAGAGCCGGGGCCGGACGACGGGATTTTCTTTTTTTTCTAATTTTTTTAACCAGTGTAGTACTAGTTATCTCAACCAGTACTAGAGGAACCCCCTCTAATACCGATTGCTTAGTACCGGTTGTGCAACCAGTACTAGGGGGTTTCTAACCAGTATAGGAGGTGATTTTTCTAGTAGTGAGAATATCCTCGATTGAATCAACAAATCTTGTCGACATAGCTTTCTGTCAGGGCCGGAGGTCAGAAACAAGAGCAGCTATTGTTTCTATAGCACCACTTTCCTGTCTTCTTCCTCTCTGTTTACATTGTTGCTGGCTTTTGCAGTTTCTGCTCTTTGCAACGGAATGCATGAAAAACTGTGTGGGGCATGATTATCTGACATGGACAAAGCCCTGCACATTATCTTCAAATTTTCTACACCAATTTTGTTTGAGAATTAGAGACGCCAGGAAAATTGAGGGCAGGATAAAACTCTCAAGAAGTACATCTGGTAACATGTAACAAGTAGAATCAATAATCACGCTTATTGACAACAGAATACGTCCTTGCTGCCATACCAGAAATTTATTTAAATCTGGTAACATGTAACAAGTACAATCAACAATCACGCGTATTGACAACAGAATACGTCCTTGCTGCCATACCAGAAATTTATTTTCCATACAAGAATGTGAATGATTCATGCATGTGAAATTTAGACCGTATATAGCCTAGCTATTATTGGCCCCGGTTTGATGTGGTGAACATAAGGTGTTGATGAAATTGTAAGGAAGATGCTATGCATACGTGCCCCAGTATGCATACAAACTTGCATAATAAAAAAATTATACTGTACGTAGGGCTGTGTTATAAACTTATAATGCTCAATAGTCAAGAGAAAAAAACATCACTGCACGTTATAATGCGGTGGATCAAAAGTACGGCAGTATATGCATTATTCATATCAATAATTCAATATAGAGGGAAAAGGTCCTCCACCACTAATTCCTTCATGTCCAATTTACAGGACGCCACATTTTGCAGTCTCAGCCTCTTATCTCCTTCCAACTCGGTGCCCGGCGCCCGAAGACTTGGAATGCAGTCGACCTGATACAGGAATATTTAGCTTGCTCTTGATCGAGAATGCGAGACGACAGGAAAACTGGGTGGTGAGTGGTGGGGTTATTGATCGCAAGCGGATAATGTGATGGCATTCCAAATGATAATCACAGGATTGAATTATTGATCCAACAATAGTACAGAGGAACATCATGTGGATGCAGGTAACGAAATGGCGGAACCCTTCACGGAGCTATTCTGTCTGGTATACATAGAGCAAGATGCTTACCGAGTGAAGAAACTAAGGGATTAGGCTTGCATGCATGTGTTGGCAGTCCATGCAAATTGAATCGATTAAGTTGAACTATAGGAAGTGCATCTTAACACTAGCAGGGAATTGGCTTTGGATGCGCCCACATTTGTCCCGGTTTAAAGCTGGCCCGGGACAAAAGGGGGTGCGCCATGGTAGGCAAAAATGGAGGGGAGAGTTAGTCCCGGTTGGTATTTGCAACCACGACTAAAGGCCCCCCCTTTAGTCCCGGTTGCAACGGCTAGTTCCGGGGTATCAGTGGCGGGATCCTTTTGTCCCGGTTGGAGGCTCCAACCGGGATAAAAGGGTGGACCTTTTGTCCCGGTTGAAGCCTCCACCCGGGAGAAAAAGTTTAGTCCCGGTTGCAGATTCCAACTGGAACAAAACTTTCAACCGGGACAAAAGGTGTTCCTTTTTGTCTTGGTTGGAGTTTTTAACAGGGATAAAAACTCATCCCCATTATATACCAAGACAGAGGCCTTTCTTCCTCCTCCATCCCGAGCCAGTCCACCACATAGATAGAGAGCTGAGCTTCACCTACTCTCCGGTGGTGCCGAAGCAAGGGAGGTGCTGCCCAAAGTTTTTTCCCTCATTTTCGTGGGAATTTCACTCAGCCAACACAAGTGTTGTGAAGGTTTGCTACTTCATCCTCTTGTTACGCTTTGATTATGCTTTGGAGATGGAAATTAAGTTTATTTGCTAGAATGTGATGAAGTAGAAAATGGAGAGGTATTTTGAGCTAGAATGTGAGGGACTCATTGATGTGTCATATATAGTATGTATTATTGCAGTGGTTTAAGAATGATGCTACCTTGTCTAGACGGTTTATCTTATCAAATTCAATAAGGTTTTTCAAATCCATACTTGTTGAACTTGCATACCGTGTTCATCTCGGCGAGGATGTTCTCCGTCGAGCAGCAACGTATGTCAAGAAGGAGGTTCGATTCTACGAGAAAGAGTAGATACGGACATCGTGACCGTGTCCCCTTTTCTGTAACATCGAACCTCGTTCATGACGAAGTGCGGTGCCGCCCAGTTGAGAACATGCTCGCGAGATGATCACGGTCTTCAAGTTCAACAACTTCTGCAATGCTAAGGTAAGAATTTTTGTACATAGATGGCTTCTGCTACTGGAGGAAGTGGCGATGGTGGGGGCGATCGTGGTTCCTCTTTCAGAAAGGGGAAGATCATAGTTGGCCCTCAGCATAAGCCGAAGAAAATGAGCGCGTTGGAAAAAGCAATGCTTCGTTATTTGCAGAAACGTCATGAAGAAGTTGTTGCCGTGGGTTAGGAACCTCCTTTTGGTGGTCGTTATGCTCCACCCTCAGTCCCGGGTGTTTCACGTCCACTTAGTACTACCGTTTCAGGTGGCACAAATAAACCACAGGATAAGGCTAGATCAGCGGAACCTTTGTCTTCACCGCCCAAGGATGCTTAAAGTCCTCCTAGATAATAACCAGTGGATGGCTTGTTGTATTGTATCATGTTGTTTGGATCTTTTAATTTAAATATGTGTATTTGTATCTATATCTAAACTTTCAGCATTATTTGCACTACAACGTTTGACATGGTCTCAAATTGTCACGCGTAATCCATTTTCAAGTGTAATCAATTTTCACGCGTAATCTATTTTCAAGTGTAATCAATTTTCACGCGTAATCCATTGTCAACTGTAATCCATTTTCATGCGTAATACGATGCAGATGGACCGGCAATGGATGTATAATTCAGACAGGTGGAGCAAGGTGTTTATTGATGGCTTGCATTATTTTCTCGAAGTGGCCAAAGCGAACAAGCCAGAGAATGGGTTCGTATATTGTCCATGCTTCCAATGCAATAACAAGGAGTATTCAAAGGATTCCTGGGGGACTATTCAGAGCCACTTGTTTAGATACGGTTTCATGCCTAACTATTTGGTTTGGACCAAGCACGGTGAACAAGGGGTTGTAATGGAAGATGGCGAGGAGGAGGAGGAAGATGACAGCATTCCGGACTGGGTTGCAGGCCAAGCTTTTGCAGATACTACAATGGGCGAGGTTGATGAAGATGAGTTTGCAGAAAATAGCCCTACTGATGACCTTGGTTAGGTGCTATGAGTTGCAAAGCATGATAGATGATCACCAAAAATTGTTGTACCCACATTGCCAGCAGGGCCATAAAAACTAGGTACGACACTAGAATTTGTGCAATGGAAGGCAAAAAATGGTGTGTCCGATAAGGCATTTCAGGGGATGTTGAACATTGTCAAGAAGATTCTTCCCGAGAATAATGAATTACCGTCAACAACATATGAGGCTAAATAGATTATTTTCCCTCTCGGATTGGATGTTCAGAAGATACACGCATGCCCTAATGACTGTATCCTCTATCGTGGTGATGAATACGAGAAAATGGATGCTTGTCCCGTCTGCGAAGCGCTGCGGTATAAGATCAGGCGAGATGATCCTGGTGATGTCGAGGAGCAGTCTCCCAAGAAGACAGTTCCTGCGAAGGTGATGTGGTATTTCCCTATAATACCACACTTGAAGCGCTTGTTCAGGAACAAGGCGAATGCTAAGTTGATGCGATGGCACAAAGAAGAACGTATGGAAGATGAAATGTTGAGACACCCCGCAGATGGGGCCCAGTGGAGATCAATTGATAGAGCATTCCCGGACTTTGAAAGTGAAGCAAGGAACATAAGGTTTGGTTTAAGTACTGATGGATTCAATCCATTCGGTGAGTTGAGTAGTGGCCATAGTACTTGTCCTATGACCCTATGTATGTTCAACCTTCCTCCTTGGCTGTGCATGAAGCGGAAGTTCATTATGATGCCGACGCTTATCCAAGGCCCAAAACAACCCGGCAACGACATTGACGTGTACCTAAGACCATTGGTTGATGACCTTTTACAGCTCTGGAAGGAAGAAGGTGTACGTGTGTGGGATGAGGATAGACAAGAGATCTTTAATCTATGAGCATTGTTGTTCGTAACCAACAATTATTGGCCTGCACTGAGTAACCTTTCGGGACAGACAAATAAGGGATATCGGGCATGCACCCACTGTTTAGACGACACAGACAGCATGTATTTGAAGCACTGTAAGAAGGTCGTTTATATGGGTCATCGTCGATTTCTCCCTGCTCACCACTAGCTGAGAAAGAGTGGGATGCATTTCAAAGGGGCACCCGACCATCGTAAAAAACCTGCACACCGTAATGGAAAGCGTGTCTTTGAGATGATAAAAGGATGTAAATGTAGTCTTTGGAAAGGGTCATGGTAGCCAACCTGTTCCGAACAACGATAACGGATATGCACCCATGTGGAAGAAAAAGTCAATATTTTAGGAGCTACCTTATTGGGAAATCCTAGAGCTTCGCAACGCAATAGACGTGATGCACCTGACGAAGAATCTTTACGTGAACGTGCTAGGCTTCATGGGTGTTTATGGGACCTCGAAAGATACATTGGAAGCACAATAGGACCTGAAAGCCATGGGGCAACGAGATGACCTACATCCGGAAAAGAGAGATAATGGACAGCACTATTTACATCCTGCCAGTTACACTCTCAGCAAGGAAGAGAAGGATAGCATGTTTGAATGCTTGAATAGTATGAAGGTCCCGTCTGGGTACTCCTCGAATATAAAGGGAATAATAAATATGAAACAAAAGAAGTTTACAAATCTCAAGGCCCATGACTGCCACATGTTGATGACCCAGTTGCTTCCAGTTGCACTGAGGGGTGTTCTACCAGAAAATGTCCGGTTGCCGCTTGTAAAGCTATGCACATTTCTCAATGCGATTTCACAGAAGGCAATCGATCCATCCAAGCTATCAAAGCTACAGAACGATGTGGTGCAATGTCTTGTCAGTTTTGAGTTGTTATTTCCACCATCCTTTTTCAATATTATGACGCACTTACTAGTTGACTTAGTAAAAGAGATTGGTATTCTCGGACCTGTATACCTGCACAATATGTGGCCGTTTGAGAGGTTCATGGTAGTCCTAAAAAACTATGTTCTTAATCGTGCCCGTCCAGAAGGAAGCATCGCCAAGGGATATGGAACAGAGGAGGTGATCGAGTTTTATGTTGATTTTATTGATTTAATTGACTCGATTGGGGTTCCAACTTCACGCCACGAGGGGAGGCTCCAGGGAATGGGCACCCTTGGAAGGAAATCAAATTTCAGCAATGATACTGATTTGTTCGACAAGGCACACTACACTGTTCTACAACAGTCATCCTTTGTGTCTCCGTATATCGAGCAGCACAGACAGATGGTAGTTTCGAAAAACCTCTCCAAATTCGATGCTTGGCTTACACGTCATCACATGGAAACTTTTCCCTCCTGGTTGCACCAATAACTTATGGGTAACTTTGAGATTCACCCATAGCTCATTTGGTTAGCCAGGGGACCTGCTAGCACAATCATGAAATTCCAAGGCTATGAGATAAATGGTTATACATTTTACACGAGAGCCCAGAACCAGAAAAGCACGAACTAGAATAGTGGTGTCCGCATAGATGCTATAGATAGAAATAATAGCAAGGATTCGTATTATGGTTTCATACAGGAGATACGGGAACTCGAATACGGACCGCTGTACATCCCTCTATTTCTTTGCAATTGGGTGAAGCTAACTACCGTAACCAAAGATCAGTACGGAATGACAATAGTAGATCTGAGCAAGACTGGATACAGTGATGACCCATTCGTACTTGCCAATGATGTGCATCAGGTGTTTTATGTGAATGACATGTGTAGCAAACCCAAGAGAAATCCAGAAGAGACATGGGAGCCAAAGTGCCACATAGTTCTTCCAGGTAAAAGAAAAATCATGGGAGTTGAGGATAAAACAGACCAATCAGATGATTATGATCAGTTTCATGGCATGCCTCCATTCGTAGTTGAAGTTGATCCAAGCATCCTGCTATCCAAAGAAGAGGCTCCGTACTTACACCGCGATCATGATCAATGAACTTTCGTGAAGAAGAAATTTTACAACGTTGCATTGTAATGCGCTAAATTTACATGACCTTTGTGTAGTAGTTGATACAATTTTTAATTTACCCTATGTATGATTTCATGTGTTCTTAAATTTGTTAGGTGAAGATTTATTAGATAAACATGAACAATGTTAACCACATACATAAATGGATTTTTTTGCGCGTTGAAATTATTGAATTGAATAATTTCTTGATCACAGCGATGCAGTAAAATAATTATTTTAGAGGCTAAACGAACTGGTATAGAATTAATGACTAAATCACACTTATTGTCAATATACTCGCCAATTAAATATATTTTCGCATGTACGAAATATGTGAAGTTTTTTGTTTTTCATCCTAAAATGCAGTGAAAACATAAATAAAATCCTTTTCCAAAAAACAGGCGGGAGATGAAAGTGTGGGAAAAGGCCCTTTTCTCCTGGGTGCCAATTGAAACCGGGACAAAAGGCCCCCCTTTTATCCCGGTTGACAACTGCAACCGGGATAAAATGGTAGTTTTCGATTCCCGCCGGGGACGTACCCTTTTATCCCGGTGACAGTTAGCAACCGGGATAAAAGGGGGGGCCTTTTATCCCGGTTGGTAATGGCACCCGAGATAAAAGGTTAGGTTTCCATTCCCCCCGGGTGGATGTACCCTTTTATCCCGAGTCCCATCACCAACCGGGATAAAAGGAGGGGCCTTTTATCCCGGTTGGTAATGGGACCCGGGACAAAAGGGCCTCTAGTCCCGGGTGCCATTACAAACCGGGATAAAAGGGGGGGAGAAGAGGCACTGTAGCCTCTTCTACCCCCACGTCAGTTACACTTAGCCAAAATTTCACCAAGATCCCGCGCTCCTGCTCCGTTGCCGCCCGTCCGCCTCCCTCGCCGGCCGCCATCGTCCCCCATTGCCCCAGCCATCGTCGTCCCACCGCCCGACCGCCTCGCTCGCGCCCGGACCGCCTCCTCCTCCATCGCCCCGGCCCGCCTCGATCGTCCTCCGTCACGCCCCCTCAACCTCGTCGCCACCAGCCGTGTCCATCGCGGGGTCTCGTCGCCAGCCGCCTCCACCCAGCGTTGCTTCCCTCCATCCTCAGTTTCGCCGTCACGCCGCCCCGGCCACCTTGTCGCCCCGGCCACCGTCAACCGCGCGAGGTCCGCCGGCACTGGTGCCGGGAACGTACCGCTGTTGCTAACGCAAGCCCACCGGCTTGCGTCACCAAGGGCCTTTTTTATTTTTTAGTTAGAAAATAAATAGAAATTAGTAGTAATTAGTTAGAAAATCAATATATATTTGTATATTAGTTAGAAAATCAAATTAGTGGAAATTAGTAGTAATTAGTTAGTCCCGGGTTACGAAGGGCTCCGCCTAGGTTAGAAATTAGTCATTGCCGCGGCCACCTCGCTCCGTCCCCACCTCCGCCGCCCCTCCTGCCACCGTCCCGCCGCCCCGGCCACCTCGTCGCCCAACCTAGGCACTGTCGACCACGCGAGGTCCGGCGGCACTAGCGCCAGGAACGAATTAGTTAGAAAATCAATAGATATTTGTATATTAGTTAGAAAAACAAATTAGTAGGAATTAGTAGTAATTAATAGTAATTTGCTAGAAATTCCAATAAATATGTACAAATTAGTAGAAATTTGGTAGAAATTCTTACAAAATACTACTAATTTGTTGAAATTTGTATAAACATTCTGAACTTTGTGGGATTCATGTTATTGTAAAATTAGTAGGAATTATTAGTAATTTGCTAGAAATTCCAATAAATATGTATAAATTAGTAGATATTTGGTAGAAATTTGTACAAATTACTACTATTTTGCTGAAATTTGTATAAACATTCCGGACTTTGTGGGATTCATGTTATTTTATGATTTCATGTATATACCCTTATGTACATATAACTAAGGCGATTTCTATGACTGTCATGTATGATTCCATGTATGTTTCAATCAATAGTTGAAATGGCAGATGACGAGACCGCAAGGTATCTCATGGAGCAGATAATCGTTGGTGATGGCAGTGGCGACAACCTTCCAATATCGTACACCGATGAAGAGGGCACCCAGACGGACATGTTCCTCAACATGTCCGCTGATGGGAATGAAGAGCATGAGCCCCAGCAACACCTTGCCGTGGAGGAAGGTTCCGGCAAGGTATATATAAATTGTATTGTTAATTTCACGCCACCATTACTACTACGTACTAATTAACAAATTTTGAACTGTTAGCCCTCTGGATCGACGCAAGGGCTGAAGACCCGAGGTCATAAAAAGGTGATGGAAGGGAGGCCGGTTGCTCCCAAGAAAGTAGCAAAGAAGTACGTGAGTCAGATCGGGGCAATCCTCCGGGACAACATGCCTATCAGCATCAGAGAATGGAAGGGCAGAATCACTAATCCGTACGCCCTCCCGAAGATAGAAAAGAATATGCTGTGGGAAGATGTCAAGAGACATTTCACATTCCCCGAAGGATATATTGAAAAGGATGTGAAAGCGTGGACGCTGAAGAAGATGGCTACACAATTCCAGACACTCAAGAAGATGCTGGATGCCAACTACATTAAGAAGGGCCGAACTCCAGACTTCAATGCGTGGCCAAAGTTGAGGGACCACTGGGAGGCAATTGTTGAATATAAGAGGAGTGAAGACGGTGTGAAAAAGATCCTGACCAACACTACAAATGCTGGTCAGAAGGGCTACCATCATCATCTAGGGCGAGGTGGTTATGGCACAGCAATTCCCAAATGGAGGAAGATGGAACAAGATCTCATCAAACGGGGAATCGTACCTGCAACTATTGAATGGCCCGAACGATCAAAAATTGGTATTACGCTCATGGAGGCTTCTTGAGCCAAGAGGATGGGACGTTGATATTCAATGACACAATACGTGAGAAGGCCGAACGTCTTATGAAGAACACTGAAGATTCTAAGGCTAGGAGGTTGAAGGTGGACCGAGAGAATGATGAGCTCACATTGCCCCTCGGTAATCCCGAGCACCCATGACGTTCCCGAGGGTTCGGGGTCATTCCGTGGAAGTTTGCTTTCTGAGGCGACAGCGCATGGTACAGAAGCCGCAAGCAAAGAAATGAACAGATCGAGGAGAGCTGACGGCAGATGCTAGAATCCAAAGTGCAGGCACAAGAAGAAAGAATGTTGGAGGAAATCAATCGTCGAGTCGCCCACGCAGTTGTGGAGTTGGCCCAATCTGGAGGATTGCTGAATCCAAATTACGCCAGCCCTTCTCAACGCCTCTTGAGCAGTTGTGCTTGTACAGGGGTCCCCGATGCGCAGACGCCCAGGTTACCCGTGGAGGAGCAACGGTTCCCCGTGGATGCCATCACACAACACACCACATGTGAGCTGCATGCACCGGTCGACAACCTCACTATTAAGGTATACTTATACATAATATTTATGCAATCTTGTCAATTGATCCACGCCTCGTGATCAGAGTTTAATAACTTGTTTCCTTCTGCTATATGTACAGGTAGCGTACGGGAGTGCGTTAGCAACCCTGGCGAGGCAGAGCAGTCATGGCATGGAGATTCCACCTGGCTACGTCAGCGTCCGCGTAGAGCAAATTGTTGATAGCCAATATGAAGGCCTAGAGCTCGACCTCCCGGGAGGCGACAGGGAAAAGACACTGGCAGATGCGCTTCATGTGATCATTCTATGGCGAAAATGCTACATCATTATTCCTGGCACGGAGCCATCTCCTCAAAGCTCAAGACCGCTCCCCGTAGATCCCCAGCAGCGACCTTCTCCTCATAGCTCAAAACTGTCATTTCCTGCACAACCTGCTCCAGGACCGTCGCTTCCTGCTATATCAAGGTCTCCATCTCCACCACATCCTGGTGGTGGGAGCGACGACGACAATAACAACACCCCTCCCCGATCACCGTCGCCGAGACCAAGAGCAGCCCCGATGAAGGAACCTGCGGCACTACTAAAGAAGTCACGAGTATCGCCTCCCAAGCAAAGACAGAGAAAGAAGAAAACAAAGGAGCCTGAAGTGACTCGTAAGGAACACTGGGAGGCAATGTCTCATGCGGAACAGAGGGCAGAAATCCAACGAGAGGCTAGTGAGTGGTTCAAGAAACAAGTTGAAGAAAAAAAATCAAGGGAGATGGAGCCACCGCCAGTAAATTGAAGAGATTTAAACTTTTGTATCAGGATGGAAGAAGGAGCCAAGAAATGGATACCACTCTTATCAAACTATGAACGGGCTTTAGTAAAGGCTGATGACAAGGACAAAAGGAAAGGAAAGTCGTCTTCCAGTGGTGCTGTCCCCGACCTCGGGCATTTATCCAAAAAAGTCGCTCAAAGGGTAGCAGCAATGCCCTTGGATCAACAAGCAGAAGTATTGAAATTCATGCAAGAAACTGGTCTGGGACTTCCATGTATAACACGAATATTTCATAACTTATTTTTGTCCGCACTAAAGTGCTTAAGACAGGAACCTAGGAATAATCTATGTGGCTACTACATCTGTGAGCACATGCACAGTTTTATGGGACCCAAGGGACTAAAGATGATGCCGCACAACTTTAAAGTACATAAAATAAAACTATTACTAGTTAATTATTTTCTAGCTCCTTATATTTAATTGTTCGTGTAACATTCGCAAATTTCCAAATTATAGATGTTCAATATTCAACAAGGAGTCTTGAAGGAAGAAAGAGTAGCGGTAATATGTGAAGGTCTCATTGGATTCCTAATGGACGAGGTGGTAAATCCAAAAGGAGAATTTTATTACAATGGACGACAATTAGACGCCCTGAGCAACACCTCGACGGGATTGTAGATATATAGTTTGATTTATTTGTATATATAATACGCGCTAATGAAGATCGATTTGTACTAGTTGAATTGTGTATATAAATTGTGTATGTATATAGTAATTGTATAATTGCAAATTTTATTCGTTTAAATACTAGTTGATTTCATTATAAAAAAAATCTCAACCACTAAAGGTTAACAAAAGGGCCTAACGTACGTGATGCATGAAAATTTCAGGCGCCATGCAGGGCGCCATTTAGTCCCGGTTGGGAAATCCAACCGGGACTAAAGGGTAACCCTTTACTCCCGATTGCTTTTACCAACCGGGAGTAAAGGGCCTGTCCCGCGCCTGGCGTGGCAGGCCCTTTAGTCCCGGTTGGTGAAACCAACCAGGACTAAAGGGTGACCTTTACTCCCGGTTGAAAGACCCAGGACTAAAGACCCCCTCTTTTATCCCGGTTGGTTTATCCCGGATGGATTTTCGGGAGATATGCACCCTACCAACCGGGACTAAAGGCTAATTCTCTACTAGTGTAATTTTTAACCCATCAAACAATGAGATGTTTTGTCATTGCAGATAAAAAGAAGAGAGGACAAAAGAGTCGCATTAATAACTTATGAACTACTTCTTGCATCAAGTATTTATACTACACCCACATTGTGATCCAATGCATGTAAATATTTTCCGAAGCTGCCTCAGGATTCTCTCTGCAATTATTGCTTAAAAGAAAAACAAGCTAAGCTACAATTTCCGAAGTAGGGCAGCAACATGCAATAAGCTACAATTTTAGAAGTACAAGGCTGCCACTACACCAGAAAAATTTTGTGCTGGCGGGTATCACACCCGCCAGCAACCTTGAGCCAGCACAAATGCCATCTGTACAGGTGGGTGCTCGCCCGCCAGCATAGCCCGCTCACTACTGCCGGGCGACGTTAGCGACCTGCCATATGCTTTCTGTGCTGGTGGTGTGGTTACATCACCCTCTAGTACAGATGGTTTTTGTGCTGGCAGGTGCTTACGCTGCCCACCAGGAAAATGTATTTTCCATCCAATATACTATTTCTTGTGAATTATTTATTATTTCTATTTCCCGCTATTTTTTAGCCGCCAAATTCAAATATGTATCTCCAACCACATAACAACAAACTTGAATAATAGATAATTCACATTATTAAAAATCCAACATTTGGAATAGAGTAGTTCTCTGCCACACTAGTATTAAAACTGCTACGCCCATCTATAAAGATTTGTGCACTCTTCCATCATCAACATGCCATCTTTGTCAAAGAATGTTCCATCCTCATGACAAATCTCGCGTAGGATGAACCTCGCCATATCCGTACAAATATTCTCGATTTGTTTGTCTTCAATTTTGCTATAGTTACTATCGATGTTTGGCATCTGCAGGTAAATAGTAAATGAAGATTAGGATGTATTACCATTAGAAAGTTAGCACATGGCAGTGTATAAGAGACTTACATCTTCAGGGTTCGTTCGGTACCTCCCATTATTTCTGATGAACTCGCACACGTAATATCCGCAGAGCACTGAGCTGGGAGGTTGCTTGTGGCACTGCAAACAAACAGAAAAATGATTATTCGTTATTAATGACAAGTCTATAGTATCTGAAAAATGCAAGTTTTTATGTTCTTACGTATTTATGATATATTATTTTCATAGCTTTCGTCCTTTTTGGATTGTGGGGCCCACCTTTTAGTATGTAAAGCTTGTACACACTTTGAGGATATAAAGTCAATAGTTAGTAATACAACTTAGGTGCATAGAATGTCAACATGCATTTAAGTATTGCTAAGGAGTGTCTTACTTTTGTATAATGCCAATGAAATCCTTGTACTTATCTCTATGCTAGCTGGCTGAGTCGAGGACCTCTCCATAGTCAAGTTCACATATTTCCTCTATGAAACTGTAGTAAGTTATGTTCTATCCGGATATATCAATCGTCTCTATGCGAACACCACTGTTTTGGTACGCCACGCTTTTGTTATCCTTTGCGGTGGTATAAAATATTTATCCATTAATTTCATATGCTAGCCACGAGGTGACATTGCTTGATGGGCCAGATGCCAACCTGGTCGATGTTACTTCGTATGCGGAGTAAGGAGATCATTGAAACTATTGTCTGACCGGTTGAATTTAGCCTTTAGGTTGAGAAGATGAAGGACGAAACGCAATACTGTCCACTCCTTCCCACATCCCTCATACATATGGTCCTTTGATGTGTTTTTGAGTGTCTCAAAATTCTTTCACCCTTTAGCACTCCCTAGCAATACTTTCGGTTCAATGTGGCACAACATGTCCTCCATATCAACATCATGTTCCTCGTCCACATGTGGTTCCACATGCGCATCTGTTTGATCACCATTTTGATCTCCACGGTCATAATCATCATCCATCATAACATGATCATTTTTGTGTGCATCATCACCACCCTTTTCATCAGAGCCAGAATCGATGTATGTGTTGTTGAAAGTACCTCGTGATGAGCCAGAATCGATGTATGTGTTGTTGAAAGTACCTCCTGCCTCACCATGGTGGGACCAAATTGTGTATCCATCCACAAAACCTTGCTTTATCAAATGTCTCTTGATGACATTAGTATCCTTCCATACAGTATTGTTGCTACAGTCAAAACATAGACAACGCATTTGCTTTGTCTTGCAAATGCGAGTGTGCTTCTTCGCAGCCTCGACAAATTTTGATACATATGACATGAATGCATGTGAATGTCTCCGTCTTTAACAACCTACGACAATAATTATATGTTATATTAACTAATTTAATGAGCTATGAGTCGCAATAATTAATAACTCAATTAAACTCAATTCTATAAACTTAATTAAATTATGGATATAGTAACTAATAAGTAGGAAGAAATATAATAAAAACAATTCTATATTACTCTAAATGAAACTCAATTAAACCATGGATGTAATAAATAAATGTAGAAGGAAAAAAATCAAACTCAATTATATATTAAATTCAATCAACATCATTAATTAAAATTATGGATGTAATAATTAATAAGCAGAAAAAATATAATCAAACTCAATTCTATATTACATTAAAATGACAAACGTAGCATTGTAATGGTTATAATATGACCATACGATTTTATTTACGAAAATAATCCATCTCTAATTATTTTCTCTCTCTTTTAGGTCTAGATCTAAATCTAGATGACAACCTAGTGAAGCTAGAAATGATGGATAGAAATTGAAAAAAAGTTGGAATGGCACAAACTCACCTTTTATAGCCACCTCCTCCAAAGAAAACAAGATCACCCTTAGATTTAGTATTTTTGGAGCTTTTCCCGATATCCTCTCGGGCAAGCTCCAAATGGATACACTTTCGGTTCACAGCTTTATCTGTGCGGCATCTGTGCTAGCAGGTCACCTAACGCACCCGCCAGCACAGATGCATCCTATTTGTGCTGGCGGGCACTAGCCTAGCAGCCCGGGTCACCTTTGTGATAGCGGGTGCCAATTCCGCCCACCAGCATGTTAATTTCGACGTGCTAGCACAAATCATTTCTGGTGTAGTGTGCAAGACGCAAGTAAAAACAAAACCATAGACTCATCCACATTGACTCAATAGTTCATCAGCGGGCACCATCCTAACTTTTATTAGTTATTACTTCTTATAGGCTTCTCAGCGCATTCAAGCCCATGTATAAGCTGCACCAATACGATTACAAGTCCCTCGCCCCTTCCTTCCATCGACGATTTTACTTGCTATCCAGCAAGAAATCAACAGAATTAACGTAATGGTGATTGGGTGGCATCACGAAATGGCCTTCTACCACCATGCCTAGAAATAGTGAGGATATATTATTAATTTGCATAGTTACTTTTAGGCGTTTCTTTGTAGTACTAGCACGAGGGCAGCAAAATTGATCTATTGCTACTGCTATGGGAGAGTGATACAGGCCCAGAGCTGATTGGTATTGCAGAAATGTGACAGCTTTTGTGTCTTGTTCCGTCTTCGTACTGTACTCGTGTTTCGTAGGAAGACGAACGCGACCGAGCTTTGATTTCTAATTCCCCATTTGTTTAACCTGATCGATAGATGTTACGCACAAATTGCATCCATCCGTATCCATCACCATCCATCATCATCACTGACTAATCGGTTCTTGGTGGAGCATGGCGAGGTGGCCGCGCCCCTGTAACAGAGCAGGCCCTGGCAGCCCGCAGCGCTTGCACTGTTACAGTGGGATCGGACCAGAGCATGTCCTGCTCCGGAACCGCCTCATTGCGTGCTACTTCTCCACCGTCATCACGGCCTCATCCGACTCATTACTCCCGCAGGGCCTCCTCGGTGGCGGCAAACCCCCGGCCACCAACCATTGGGATTCGTTCACGTTGTGAGCTATACTATGGCCGTCGCTGGCCGCACAGCTGCCGCCTTCTTTCCCCTCGGCAGCCAACTCACTGATGGAAGAAGCTGTGCCTCTGTCCGCACAAATCGCTCGGCACACGAGGAAGACATGGGCTGGGCTATATCTTAGTTTGTGTATTACTAATTATCTGATTGCCTTAAGATTCATACAGTTTTTATGGAGGGTTGTACCGAAGCAAGACTATCCCTATATATTTCGATACTTGCTAGCTATTAGAGTCCGTAAAATTTAAGGGAGTGTTTGGATCTTTAGTCTGGACTAAAATTCATGTCACATCGAATATTCGGAGATTAATTAGGAAGACTAAATATGAGCTAATTATAAAATTAATTACACAGATGGAGGCTAATTCACGAGACGTATCTATTAAGCCTAATTAATCCATAATTAGCACATGTTTACTGTAGCATCACATTGTAAAATCATGGACTAATTAGGTTTAATAGATTCGTCTCGCACATTAGTCTCCATCTGTGCAATTGGTTTTGTAATTAGACTATGTTTAATACTCCTAATTAATATCTAAACATTCGATGTGACAGGAATTTTAGAAGTGACTAAAGAAATAAACACCCCCTAAGTAACACAGGGCAGGGATGCAATGCTATGTCAGACATATTTGTTTCCCTTGGAATGGATGACACTGGGAACACAATGACTAGGAGCTATCAGAATACGTCTAGAACACTTGTCAAATCTTGCCCGGATGGATCCAACTACTTGGCGTATGAGAGCATCTGACGTGGGCAACAACTACCGCGTCTATTCGGCCGAGAGGCGGCGTCGGTTGCTGGAATTTGCGTCTCTTGCCTCTGTGGATGGATAAGATGATCAGGATCATAAACTTTTTGTAACACTCCCCCTGATCCAATCCAACTTCGATCATTCTCAAGTTAAGTAATTCATTCCTTCAACATATCCTTTCAAGAAATCCGAGAAATTTTTACATAGGCAAATATATCAGGTAAACTCCTTAAACCTAATGGGAAAATAAGGAGAAAACCATGATATATTTGATGCTCTATTAATATTTGGACCTCTGTGAGTAAAGCTCATAATGTAGTCCAAAGAAAAGGCTAGTACAATTTTAAAACACTACTACACAACATAGTTATAGTAACACCAAATTGTGTTACCATAGCTCAATAAATGTGTTACTAACTCTCTTAGTAACACATCTTGTTAGTGTTACTTTATCAATGTTACTATAGTCCGATCTATTGGAATAAAAGACATGTGTTCCTTTACATGCAAAAAAGTGTTACTATTCTGTAACACATTTACTTATCTAACAGAACATTAGTCAAGTGTTACAATAATTCTTTGTGTAACACATTTTTTTGGCTCATGTAATAATTCCACGTTGTGCTAGTAACACTTTTGAGTACATAGTTTGAATTTTTTTAGAACACATGGTTTGTAACACATATTTTTACCTATGGTAACACATTTTTTTAAAAAAATATAGAATTAAATATGCATTATAATGTTGGCATGAAATTTTCCAAGGGACCATGACACATTGCACGTTCACACAGACCACAAATTTAAATAATCAAAGCAAGTTGCATTGATTTTATGAAGGAAAAAAACATAGTACTTGTTCATGCCATTTGATGGTATATATGCATAATGATATGGCTTTAGAGAACAAATGCACGTATTGATATTACAAGTCTGTGCTACCATAAATGAAATATAAATAATAGTATTCTTGAAATTCATTGCTTCAAGAGATTCATTGTCGTGCGTCTCTGCAAATATTTGAATTCAACCATTGATCATTCTAACCTGCATAGAGACAGGTAGTTGTAGTTGTAAAATTTGACCTACATGAACCTATATAGAGAATAATGCTTGTTGTAACAAGACATATTCAGAAAGCTAGGTGTAACATACAGATCAAAGGCCAAGCAATTGGTACTCCTTTGGTATGGCCAACACAATTGGTGTTGTAGTTGGTTATGGGCCTTACTAATGGCTCATATTGTATAGTAGGATGATTGGTATGCACTCCGTAAAATTGTTTTCCTATCTAGACTCCACAAAATTTGCTTTTAGACTTAAGCTCAAAAGGATTGCATATGCTACATTGCCTTATTTGGATAGTTTGAAGTTTTAAGTAGTACCGTTGATCCAACCTACATCATATTAACATAATCACTCATTCAATAGCAGGCATTTTTTGTATAGAGGTAATATATAAAATCCAAACAATTGCCGGTATTGCAGGTTGCATATATTCTGAACCCTTATGGCTTGAGCCTTATCACGAGTGACAGCTTCTTGTGTCAGGGTTGCAATATCTTAGAGCACACTCCTTTTGCATTCTTACTCATCTAAAATGAGATGTGAAGTAGTATGCTAAATCATGCCATGTTTTGGGTAAAAATATTACAGTAAGAGGTGGAGAAGTGTGATTCTTACATACCTTCCTTTGCTATTATTCTACCATAACTTGAATTCCTTTTACATACATCCACTACTACAGAACTGACTTTAGATACCACCCCCTTTAGTCTCGGTTTAATTTTGGCCCGGGAGAAAAGGGAGTGTGCTACACTTTACTCCCGGTTGGTATTTGCAATCGGGACTAAAGGGGACCTTTTAGTCCCGGTTCAAAAATCAGCCACCCGTGGGGATCCTTTAGTCCCGGTTGAAAAATTCAGGCACCCGTGGGGGACCCTTTAGTTCGGGTTGGTAAGATCAACCAGGACTAAAAGGTCACCCTTTAGTCCCGGTTGGTATTACCACCCGGGTCTAAAGCAACCGGGATAAAAGGGGGTCCTTTAGTCCTGGTTGGAAACTCCAACTGGGCTAAAAGGGTCCCCCACGGGTGGCTGAAAAAAGAATAAAGCCCTCGGATCCTTTTTATCCCGGTTGGTGTTTCCAACCGGGATAAAAAGGTCCCCCATGTGTGGCTGGGAAAGAACTAAATCCCTCGAACCTTTTTATCCCGGTTGGTGTTACCAACCCGGATTAAAGGGTCCTCCATGAGTTAATACAAAAGGATAGCATCCCCTATATAGACAGATGTGGTGTGTAGGTGAGATGGCAAGGAAGCTACACGCGAAGCTTGAGGTCATGAGTTCGAATCCCACGGACCACGCACGCGCATATTCCGCGTGAAAAATCGCGTGACTTGTGACTTGTGGGGGCCTCCCAGGACCCCCCGATATTTTTTAATTTTTTTTGCAAAACTATTTAGTCCTGGTTGGTATGACCAACCGGGATAAAAGGGGTGGGAGGCAGCCCCTGGCGTGGCGACCGTTTTATCCTGGTTGGTATTACCAACCGGGACTAAAGGGGGTCTTATATCCCGGTTTTGGGACCCGTGATAAAAGATCCCTCTTTTATCTCGACGGATTAATCCCGGATGTATTTTCGGGAGATATGCACCCTACGAACCGATACTAATACCGAGTTTTCTAGTAGTGATCAAAGTGAAGGTAAGTGCAAATGATTCTCTCACCTGCAAGTAAACAAAAATAAAATGTTTTATTATGACACACTAGAAAAATAGGATCCTTTTTTCACATAAGAGGCATAGAACGAAGGGGGTTGTCCCAAATATAGTTAAATCAGATGGGTATATTCTAAAATACTTATGTAGAGTATAATAAGAATTAAGAATATATCCTTGATAGTAAATCATATTGTACCATCTATTCATCAGCAAAACATAACATTTCAAATGGTTAAAGGAAGTCCAGAGTTCAGACTCATAATTGTTTTCAATTCAGGTACATTGTGATCCATCAGTAATTGGAAGGTAACGCTAATTTATTTCAAATAAAGGAAATATTATATGATATAGTCCGTGCAATAGCATGGCCTGGAAATCTAGGGATCAAGAGTTAAGAGAATGTCAGACAGAGTGGATCTCAAGTAGCTTCTATTGGATTCAACCCGAAGAAATTATTAAACCAGCCAGTTAAGCATATGATTTAGAGGCAAAAGTTCATTTCAAGAGTTATTTACTTACATTAGTAGCATGTAAAACTGGTATATGACTTCATGTTTACACTAAGTACGGCCACTATTAAAAGTTAGAAAATATCAGGACAATGTTCTCAAGAAATAGTGAAAGCACATAGATATATGTAATGCTAACATGCGTGTAAAAATCGAGGAGCAACGCAGACCAGAACTAGATTAGTACCACTCCAAACCTTTTACTCTTATAATGGTCGTCCACGGTGCATCAAGAAATATAGGACGTGCTAAGCAAATGAGATGTTCAATGCATTCCTGTCATTACAAATGTGACTAATTAATCGCTGAACTGGCAACATTTTTCATAAGAAATTTTCTTACCCATTCCAGAATCGATCTCACCTACCCCTAATCCTGAAGTACTGCTTTCATACCCTGCTACTTCCATTGGAAATAAGATATCTTGCAGATGATGAAATTATGCTTCTAGAAAAATAACATGAGAGAAAGATGATTAAATCCATGGTGGGAAGAATTGAAGGAAACGGAAAAGAGGAATAGAGAGTACCCCTGATCTGATCTTGACAAAGCTGCGGATTCACATATTGGGCAGCGAAAAATGCAGGCATGTATCATAGTGATTAGATCGAGACATCACCTGAGACACTAGTAGAAAACTGAGTATTAGTCCCGGTTGGAAAGGTACAAATCTCTCGAAAAACAAAAGGGGGTGTCTTTTATCCCGGGTCCTTCAACCGGGACTAAAGACACCCTTTAGTCTCGGTTGGTATTACCAACCGGGACTAAATGGGCTGCCACGCTAGGCGCGATAGAGGATCCCTTTTATCACCGGATAAATGGTTTTGCAAAAAAATTTGAAAAATAAATAAATTCCTGGGGGTTACAGGGAGGCCTCCCCACACGCGCAAGTCACAAGTCACGCAATTTTCACGCGAAATATGCACGTGCGCGGTTCGTGGGATTCGAACCCACGACCTTAAGCCTCGCGCGTAGCTTCCTTGCCATCCCACCTACACACCACATGTGACTATATAGGGGATCCAATCCTTTTATACTAACTCGTGGGGGACCCTTTTATCCCGGTTGGAAATATCAACCGGGATAAAAGACCCCCCTTTTATCCCGGTTGGTATTACAAACCGGGATAAAAGGGTCCGAAAAATTTAGTTCTGCCCCAGCCACACGTGGGGGACCCTTTTATCCCGGTTCGAAACACCAATCGGGATAAAAGACCCCCTTTTATCCCGGTTGGTATTACAAACTGGGATAAAAGGGTCCGAGGGCTTTAGCTCTTTTTCAGCCATGCGTGAGGAACCCTTTTATCCCGGTTGGAGTTTCCAACCGGTATAAAAGACCCCATTTTATCCCGGTTGGTGTCGTGAGCTTTAGTCCTGAGTGGTAACACCAACCGGGATTAAAAGGGTGACCTTTAGTCCGGGTTATTCTTACCACCCGAGATAAAAGGGTCCCCCACGGGTAGCTGATTTTTTCACCCAGGACTAAAGGGTCCCCCACGGGTGGCTGATTTTTGAACCGGGACAAAAGGTGACTTTTAGTTCCGGTTGTAAATACCAACCAGGAGTAAAGTTCCACGCACCCCCTTTTATACCGGGCCCACTTTAAATTGGGATTTAAAGGGGGCGCATCAAAAGTCAGTTCTCTACTAGTGACTTGTTGGTCTTTTATGATGATTCTTGCATTGGGTACACACAACTGAGATCCTAAATTTTATCCTTGAATGACTAGTAAGAACGCACTCATGTGGAAGGTGTCACCACTCATCATTTTCAAACTTTCAATAATAGAAAAGATAGATTTTAAGATGGTGTAAGATCCAACTAGAACAACTGATGGACTGAGCAAAGAGGAATTAAGCTTAACAATATGATTTGTTATGTCGCCTAATATTTAGTTTGTTCATGACATAATTTGGACATATGTTGCACAATGGAGTGGGCGGCAAAGCTATGGTGCATGCTAGACCATAATTTTCCCACGAGCACCCCCCTAATAATCCCTTTCCTACTTCATTCTAACCTTAATAACGATGCCATGAGCAATGAGAGTCAAGCGGAGAGAGGAATAAGGGTGCTCTGATTCAACCTAATATGCGCTTGCTCTAATGGGATCCTTCCCAGGTGAGCGTTCGTTGGTTCCTCGCTGGGCTCTCCGGCGAAACCGGTCTGACGGCTTATGCAGAGGTGTTACAAGGAGCCCCCTCCACACACTGCACGTTCGAGTACAAGTATTTTGCACGGCACGTTTCTGTCTCCACAGTTCGTTTTACACTCCCGTACAAAGCATGATACGGATAATACTTAATGTGAAGCTGCACATTTTTTCTCAAGGAAGAGCTGACTGCAGGCATAGTTTAGCCATGGATGGTGGTTGTCCACTTTCATTCCTTGCCAGTACTTTATATCAGCTCCATGCCAGTATTTTTGGTCACAACCATACACCAAGTTGTATATACCTTTTTTAGTTTTATTGGCAAACAAGTGTGTGCAGAGGGCCCTTAGAGGGAAGTAAAAAGAGTTGTGTGAATCGGCTGATGTGATGAAATTAAATTGAGATGACAAGAACTACTACTGCGAAATATATAGGTTTTATGTTTTTTTGAGAAATGGAGGCATCCGGGAATAACACAACAAAAATGGAACCTATATGGCTGGAATTTGGTATTGTTCTTGCTGATCCCAGGTGGACGGAAGCCCTTGTACGAATCGATACACAGTTGACCGGTGATTCGTGCTAGTGGGATGATCCTTGTAGTTCCTTTAATGAACTGTCATGGAATTGTAATGGATAATCACTACATGGAAGAAAATTATTGGTTCGGAAATCATTTGGTAGCAAAATGGTTGAACCCTCCATCAAACTTGTGTCGTGTTATGAGCAATATGCATGCCGAATGACGGAACTGAAATTCTTGATGCTAGCTCATCCACTGATGAGGCTAGCCGAATGATGAGCTAGGCTTTTTCGGTGATTCAATGCAGCGACCGTTACTTAAAACTGATGGGGATTACTAGTAACCGTCCTTTGCGCTGCACGTACCTGTAGTAGCACACTAGCAGTGGTCCTTTGAATGTTTTTAACTGCATGTCGTGCATCGGAACTTTGATACTAAGTTGACAAGCATCGATACAATTAAATTATGAGACGATGCATTCTTTTAAATCCGTAATATTATTACGAGGCTTCCACATGCAACAAGCTACAGTTTGAGAAGTAGGATGCTGCCACATGCTAAGTAAAAACTAAACTAGCTAGCTAATAAACTCATTCATACTGAGTCCATATGGCTAGAGCTGATTGGTATTTCTGCAAAGCGCATGTGTACTCCTGGTTCCTACCATCAATGAAAAGGTTACTGTACCTAGCGGTGTGCAGTTGTCATAGAGGGTTTTTCTTCCTGTATTTGTCTTACAACATGACAGGTCTTGGTTTCGCTGCAAATTCATGGAACTTGTAGCCAACATGACCTCATTAAGTCATAGTTTGTGATTTTGGTGATTGAGTGATAACATAGTCATTGAGATTAATGCTTTGTCTAGCATGTACCTTGTACATTTTCTAGGTCCTAAGAATGCAAACCAAATCATGACAAGGTCCAAATGATGGTATTCTTGATATTCAAGTCATGGTATTCGAGTATCCAAGTCATGGTATTCGAGTATCCAAGCTATGGTATTCAAGTGACCCAGCCATGATATCTAGGATTATTCTATGGTACTAAAGCATCCAAATGATAGAAAAAAAATCAGAGAGAATAATTCTAGACCATCTAAGTGACGGTATCTTTAGTGTTGCATTGGACGAATTGGAATGAAAAATGCACCATCGGATGTTCCGATGCCCCACCTGAGAAGTTTCGGAGCAACCATCGGAGCAATGGTACGCTGCGGAGAAAACCAGACAAAGTCAACCATCGGATGTTCCGATGGTCACTTTTGTAGTAGCGTCTGACGAATTCTGAGGGATGGGCTTGGAAGACAGAGAAAACTCAACAGCACCTGGTGATCATATTTACTTTGAAATCAGATAGAAGGTTTCGGGCAGAAAGCTCTTCAGCACCGGATGATCCGATGGGACCATCGGATAAAGCGTCTGATGAATTTTGGATGTGTCATTCAAAAAGTTAGGCGTGGGGAGCCAACGGCTAGTTGCACCGGATGTTCCAATGCAGGCCAAAAATAGACCATTGGAATATCCGATGGTATACTTTTTAACTAACCGTTGGAGCAACGGCTCTTTCAGCCCTTGGGGCTATTTATACCCCCACCACTCGCCCATTTGGATATGCTAGAGTGTTTAGGGATGCATTGAAGACCAAAACTCATCAAGAACACATCCAAGCCACTAAACGTGCTTAAGTGATTCATCAAAGGCTTAGCACAAGCTTAGGAGAGTGATTAGTGCTAGGATAGGCCTAGAGAGGAGTGAGTGCAAGGTGTGCCAACCTTATGATCAGATTCTAGAGCGAACCACCGCTGTACAAGAGGTATGCCGGCGTCTTGGAGCCTTGGTGGCTCGCCGGCAAGTCTTCGACCCTCCAGCTTGGTGTGGAGCGGCGTCGACGACCTTGTGCGGGGGACGTGGAGATCCCCTTCCTTCGTGAAGAAGCTCCTTAGTGGAAACAGCATCAAGGTGATCGAGAAACTTGGCGTGTACCTTAGTGGCCGAGCCTTTGTGGCAAGTCAAGGAGCACCTTGGGAGAGACTTGGTGACTGGGAAGCAATACTCTTGTATGAGTACTTCAACAACGTGCACTAGTGGTGGCTTAGTGCCTACCGAAATCACGGGATAAATCATTGTGTCAAGAGTTTGCTTCCCCTCATCCTAATCTCTTACGTTTTCGCATTTCATACTTGCAACTTGCGTGCCTTTACCTTCCTGAAGTAGTATCTTGATAGGATTGGTTATAGGTTGCAAAACTTATTTTGGGATAAGGATTTCACACTAGATCAACCTTAGAATGCACTATTAGAAAGAACTGATCTAGTTTACTTTTATACAAAGTAGTGTGCGCCATAGGTTAAGTTTTTAAGTTGCCTAATTCACCCTCTTCCTCTCTTAAGCTACGAGCACCGTTCCTTACACAGCCCTGCTTCCTCAACTGTTACGTTCAAGGTAACGACTATTGCGGCAAATAGGCTCGCTATCACCAACAAAATTGAGCTTGATCGCAAGCAGCTGCTCCACGTTTTTGCTATTTCAACACATGTACGTACCTTGCTTAGGGTTGCGTTGTGCGGTTTGTGAGGACAACTGCTCCAGGAAATCATTCACTTTATAGGCACCAAGCAACCAAATGGAAACAGATTGAATCATTTCCATCTGTACAATAATAATGCGCAGACCAATTTCACAGCTCGAGCTACCGTATCAAATCACGTGGTTCCGTTATAACTAACACATCACGTTAAGCCAACATCTCCCATGGATTGACAAATTAAACTACTACATGAGCCTTGCCGATTAGTTATATTACAATAATTAACAATTAGCTACTGCCTGTATCCAAAAAAGGTTTGGATATGTGTTATCAGTTAGTGGTATGATGACATTGTGGAATATAATGGAACGGCTTCACCTCTAGGTCTCCTGAGTTTCCATTATATATAGTCCGGGCTCATACGAGTCCTAGATAATTACAACTAGAGTTTGAGTTACATAACCTTAAAAGACCTACTCGGACTACAATGTCCTAGTCCTAGTCTATTACAACTCATAACCTAACAGATATGTTCAGTAGTAGTAACAATATATATACAGAGCCTTGCTCTTCGTAGCTACACTGCACCCCTATTTATATGCTTGTTTGCCTATTCAGAAGACACTTGCTGGGAGTCCTTCAATTTTCGTTTTTTTTTTCATTCTCCCACCCAAATGCGTAAAGAAAGCTAACAGACAAATGTCCAGTGCTCCTTCCTAAAAAGTTCATCGACAATCATTGTTGCTAATGGGCGGCACCAGGAATGAATAAGCGACTGCAGTAGCTTATAAGGCGGCTATAAATCATGCTCGAGGGAGTGCAAAGTAACTAATGAACTGGTAAATCTCTAAGGCCTCCATTTGGACCAAGGTCCTCTTTGGCATAGTTTTGAGCTGCGCTCCATATTATAGCAGGGGAGCCGGTGAAGCCCAAAAACTTGGCTTCACCGGCTCGACCAGTGCCTTTTGCCCTGGTGCAAGCGTAGCTGCATCCTGCTACAGCAGCTTCCAGTAGTGCCACAGTACATGCATGGAGCAGGTCAAGCCTTAGCTTAAGGGAACCCTAGCAAAGACAGCCTAACCTGTCGGGTCAGATTCTTCTCTCTCACGGACAATTATTCCCACGAATGTTAATTATAAAAAACCCTACACGAACAATTGATCTCCATTCCAGGATAAAGCATTCATACGATTCAGCCTCTCTGTCCATTGTAATTATGTCCATTTTGCTTCTCTATTCTATGGCTAGCTTCCACCGTATTGGGCAAATTGCATGGCCCGGCTCTCATTTTGTGCCACATCTTGTTCAATGAAACTGAGACGCAATTCGTCATGTGAACCCTATTAAAAACCAGATGCGTAGAAACATTTAACAAATATGGATGCCTATGCACAATAAAATAAGAAATTTTTCTTGGAAAATCATTTGAATTAGATCAGGAGAATGCTTCGATGAACTTGTTGAGTTTTCTCATAACCCTGAACAAAATTGACTGAATAAGAAGCATATTGAGTTTCTCCTGACCATGCAAAAAGTGTATAACGCGGGAAAGTTCAGCTCTGAGTTGATATTTATCTGTCACATACATCTGAATAATTACAAGTCATCACAATAAAATCGCTGCTGTGATTATGTTTAACTCGTCTATGGTAATACCAAAACAGTGGTCAGTGAATTTTGGGGAAATAATTCAAGAACCCTTCACTATAGATTTCCCCCTAAAATCTAAAATAAATACCAACACTATTCGTTATGTTGTGATTAAGAAGCTCCACTTTTAGCCTATAAGCAAGACACTAGTCGTACTTAACATATCCCGACAGACATAATGCATTTATTTTGCAGGTCTTCAATCATTAATGCTGTAAATTGAGAGAGAGTCATTGATATCCATCAATCGTTCGCCCCTGGCTCTGCGTAAATAGTTTGTGCAGCTGTAGTCAAGATGGCTACAGCGTGCTGCAGAAATCACAATACTGAATAATTAATGATGTCTCATGTTGGGATAACCACGCAGTGGAAGTTGATAATCTCAGCAAGCACAGGATGTCAACCTATTCATGAATGGCAACATATGCATCATACATATTTGGAAAAAATTGCAGCAGGAATATATCAACAATTGCAACCAAATCTTATCACCAACTGCAACTTGCAACTAAGAAACACATCAACCAGAGAGACACCAGATTTAACATAGAAAACCCCAAATTGGGGAAAAATCACGGGACCAAGCCAGCCAAATCTTCTTCCACTATATGCTTGTGGAATTACAACAAGTTCTTCTCTAGATAGCACTAGAGGCTCACATATATCAGGATTTCACCATCTTGAACAACAACAACAAGATTTGGGGCTACAAGCTAGGGTATGGAAAGACCTCACCAATAGAGTGGTGGAACAACAGATTGGAGGCACCAAGGATAAGGATCTGCTGCTTCTCAATCTTGAGGACGAATCCCTCTTGCTCTCTTGCAAGTTCTCCTCTCCAATCTCCCTTCTTCTCCATCGCTCTATTCTTCTCCTTGTGGAGGTTGCACTCCGAAATTTCGTGGGTCTCTCTTCTCCCTTTCTGAAGGCTTCTTTCCTTCTCTTGTAAGGCAGCACACTTGGTGCTAAAGCCACCCAAGATTGGTCCACACCTTAGACTTTATTTTCCTTACATGTGGGGCTGCTCACTAGGAGCAATTACTCTCCTCACTTGCCCACATCATGAGGAGGATTTCCCAACATATCTCCCCCTCCAACTCATGAGAGGGGCACCATCATGCCGCTACCTCGTTGCACACTTGCAACTTCTCCTTGGGTAGGATCTTGGTCATCTTATCTGCACCATTCAGGTTGGTATGGATCTTCTCAAGTTGTAGCAACTTGGAACTCAATGTCAGTGTTTTATACCTGACAACCTACCGAGGGGTATCCCGAGGTAGTAGATTGGTTGGTGGGGGATCGTCAGACCTAAAACTCGAAGGTAAAACTGAGGACACAAGACACGGATTTATATAGGTTCGGGCATCCAGAGTAGTGTAATACCTTACATCCTGTTTGGGGTGTTGTATATTGCGCCCTGCACTTGGGTGTTGAGGATTTGGTCCTCAATTATGGTTCTATGAGGTCTTCGCTTACCAATCTAGGGACCCCTACCCTCCTTTATATACTCCAGGGGGCGGGATTACTAGTCGGTTACAAGGTAGGAGTCCTAGTAGGATTATATGGTATGAGTTCTAGTAGGATTACCGAGGAATCCTAGTAGGAATCCGTCTTCTTCCTTGCGGATACTGGGGATCTATCCCCAACAAGCCCCCGAGCGCTTCATAGTCAAATACAGCAGTCTTTGAGTACTTTTCAGGTCCTTGCCGAGTAGTTTAATGCTCCTCGCTGAATCTTCAAAATTCTTCAAAGCTGCCATGAGGCTATGGTGTGCTCAAGCCCTTGATCGTCTTGATTTTGTAATCTTCATCTTTGGAATGTGATACGAAGGGTGACGAAAATCGCACTCCATACGGAGTAGCCCCCGAGCCTTAGCTTGAATCAAAGAATCAGAATGAGGACCAATAAAATCTTGAATCTTCTTTCTTTGTCTTGAAAAAATCAACTATTGAGTGTAGCTTATTAGCCTTTAGCCTTGGAATGATTAAATAATTAATCCGAGGGTCTTTAGTCTTCACGCAAGTTATCATCCGAGTTGTATTGCGGCGTCCAGCCCCCGAGCTTATGAGCTAGGTGAGCCGTAGAAGCCACGTCGAGTATTTATTGGCACTTAGTCCCCGAGCTTGGAAGCTAGCAGAGCCACTGAATATATTCCAAGTAGTAATTGGCGCTTAGCCCCTGAGCCTGGGAGCTAGCCGAGCCATTATAGGTACACTAAGCATCCTGGAGATTCGTCGCTGAAGTTCGACCTGCAAAAAGAGATGCATACATTATGTAGCATATTTGTAGAATATTGAAAATACTGAAATTTATTCAGTGATGAATGTAATGTAAATGTTGTCTGTCATACTCTTGTTTCGGCCATATTTTTTTCGAGTAGTTAGCCTATTACGTTTAGGTTCCCAATCCCTATTTAGCCATTGCCACTGCGTGTGACACCTTTGTCTCGTGTACGCGTACTAGCACTGTTGCTACGGAGATCTTTGTCTCGCGTCCTAGCGTTTAGGCACGACAAAAGATCCAAGGCTTTCACGAATTAAGACATGTTTTGCTTGAGGAGATTAGTGACTGCTAAGAGAAGACATTTAAAATAAGTAGTCGGTATTTGGACAAAAAGAGAGCGCAATTGCGCTTAAAGTAGTCGTTGAGACTTTTCTGCCTTTTGGCGAGAAGAAGGCGTGTTGCCGCGCATAGGATTTGTACCTCCTTAGGGTGTAACCGCTACGAGCCTCTAGCACTCAGTGCACTAAACCTGTGGCTGTAACCTCCGAAATTTGATGAACCAAGCCTGTTGGCGGAGCTTCCGGAACTTGTGCACAAAACCTATGGCTATAGCCCAAGCCCATGGCTGTCGGTTAACATGCCCTAGGAATAATTGGCAAAGTGTAGTTTTGAAGGGTAATTTTCATCGAGAGGCGTACACAGATAGGTAGTCGGCGTGTTGCCCTGCATGCGGAAAACAAGCCAAAAAAATATATAAAATAATTAAACAAGTGACTTAGCTTGATTCGTGGACGACTGTCGATGAATGCCTGGCGGTCGTCGTGAAGCCGCGACGGTTGTTGATGAAGCCGACTAGTTAGAGTCGATTCCGACTAGTTGTTGATCATGTGGAACCCGCCCTCGAGTAGTTTGTAGTCGAGACGAGAAGTTTAGGTAGTCGCTATTGTGTCGCCGAGCATTCTGGTGAAGCCAGTGTAGTCATGCTTGTTGAAGTCCCACGTGCATTTCTTGAGTACGTGTAGTGAAGAGCAACAAATCTCCTAGTGGCCTTCTTGGTACGTGTACTGAAACCCCAAAAAGTAGCCTTGTACGGAGAGTAGTCGAGCTGATAGTTTCCTCGATCCATGCACGAGCAGTAGGTGGAATATTGATTGGCCTTCATCGCTTCAGTATAGGATTCGGCAACTAGAGGCAATTAGCTTAACATGCATCGTCGGTGACTTCGACTCGAAGATGGAAAAATAATTATGCCGGTAGTTTTCCTTCTCACGGGCGTGGAGCAGTAGCGGATCATCATCCTTGAGCGACGCACGGAGCCACGGAGGATGATCAGCTATAGCAGTGCAACTAGTGCTGCAGCTTTTTGCATGCAGACAAGCTGACAACCGATTGATCTCCCGCAGGCTTCTCATAACTGCTTCGTTTGGAACTCGACGACTTGCTTCTCGTTGAGTAGATTGATTTTGAAGATGAGGTCCTTCAAGCTCGCTCGATGATCTCAATGATCACCCCTACCTGGTGCACCAGATGTCGGTGTTTTGTACCAAGCAACCTACTAAGGGGTATCCCGAGGTAGTAGATTTGTTGGTGGGGGATCGTCGGACCTAGAACTCGAAGATAAAAGTGAGGACACAAGATACGGATTTATACAGGTTCGGGCTGCTAGAGTATCATAATACCCTACATCCTATTTGGGGTGTTGTATATTGCACCCTACGCTTGGGTGTTGTTTGGTGTTGAGGATTTGGTCCTCTGTTGTGATTCTATGAGGTCTTTGAGAGAGAGATCACTGACCTGCTAGGCAAGCAGCGTGATGATCCTCGGGTGAAGAACTTGCTCCATCGATGCAGCTCCGACGGATGCCGAGTTAGCGGCGGACACCAAGTCAGCGATGGAGGTTGCGGAGTTGGAGTCCACCAGCATGCTCCCAAAGCGGAGCTGGATCAGATTGGCGTGGAAGCCCTTCATGCTCCCAGGGAAGATGACGCCGGGGACAGATGCCATCGAACTCGCTGGGGAGGATCTCATGATTGCCCCTACCTAGCGCACCAACTGTCGGATTTAGTGACCGGCAGTCCACCAGGGGGTTACCCTGAGTTGGGATGAGTTACCCTCAAGGGGTGTCCCTAGCTGCCTTATATAGGCTGATGACCTAGGGTTACAATCGAATATGATCTAATCCTAGTCAGTTGTTACATGGAAAGTAATCTGAGTTGGACTGCAACAAGTATCCTGCGATATCCAGGCAGAATCCATTCGCCCGGCCTCCGAACTTGTGCTCCATGTATCTTCATGCCTTGACCCGTGCAGCATGATCGAGCGGGCCCACCTGTTAGGCCCAACCATTATCCTGGTCGATGGGGACCCGTGGGTACCCTTATCCCTCATATCCCAATGTGGACTTCCTTAAGTCCTTATCTCCAGCATAATCTACATCTGTAAAGCCTTGCAAAATAAGATCACCACTTCCAAAGCGTAAGCACAGCTTGGAAGTATCTCTGAGATATTTGAGAGTCCATTTTACTGCTGCCCAATGTGCTTCTCCTGGATTGCTCATGAACCGGCTAACAACTCCAACTACATAGGCAATATTCGGCCTAGTGCAAACCATGGCATATATCAAACTGCCCACAGCAGATTGGTAAGGTGCTTTCTTCATTACTTCTTTCTCCTTTTTTCTTGTAGGATATTGCTTGATAACTTGTGGTGTCCTGCAAGTGGAGAGCAAACTGATTTTGCATTTTGCATATTAAATCTTTCAAGTATCTTCTCAATATATCCTTCTTGTGAAAGCCAAAGCTTCTTCTTTTATCTATCACGGGAGATTTGCATGCCAAGTATTTGTTTTGCCGGTCCCAAATCTTTCATGGCAAACAACTTGCCCAAGGTCTTCTTCAGGAGAGCAATCCTCTTTGTGCTATTTCCTGCAACCAACATATCATCAACATAAAGCAAGTGGATAATGAAATCACTTTCAGCATACCTCTTCATAAAGACACATTGATCAGCTTGTCTTTTATGGTAACCAAGATCAATCATAAAAGACTCAAACTTTGTGTACCATTACCGAGGAGCTTGCTTCAAGCCATACAAGCTCTTATTCAATTTGCAAACCAAGTGCTCTTTACCTGCAACCTCAATCCCTTCTGGTTGCAACATATAAATCTCCTCCTCAAGGTCATCATGCAAGAAAGTTGTCTTCACATCAAGTTGCTCAATTTCCAAATACATTGCAGCGGCCATACCAAGAACAACTCAGATCGAAGACATCTTGACCACAGGAGAGAATATCTCATCAAAATCAATGCCTTGTTTCTGACCGAAACCCTTCATAACCAATCTTGCCTTATACCTTGGCTGTGAGCAATTTTCTTCAGTCTTCAATCTATACACCTACTTGTTCTTCAGTGCTTTCTTGCCCTTTGGCAGATTCACCAATTCATATGTATTGTTCTCATACAGGGAATTCATTTCATCCTGCATGGCTTCCAACTATTGATCCTTGTGCTGATCATACATAGCCTCCTCATAACATGAGGGCCCACCACCATCAGTCAACAACAAATACTCATGTGGTGGATACCTACTAGAGGACCAGTGAACTCTACTAGTTCTCCTCAACTGCTCCTACTGCTGTCCTTCTTCTGGAGTATCATCAATTTCAGCATCCTCATCAGCATCACCATCATTTTGCTCAGATGGCTGATCATCACCCTGCTCTGGACTAGCATCTTCAATGCTACTATCATCTTCCCCATGATTGTGATGCACAATTGGAGTAGGAATTGGATCCAAATAAGCAACTCGAGGTGTAGTGATTTGCTTCTTTGGTCTCAAAATATCTTCTATTGTCTCATCTTTAAAGAACACCACATCTCAGCTTCTCACAATTTTTCTGTTGATTGGATCCCGCAATTTGTAGCCAAACTACTCATCAAGGTTGCCTAGAAGGATGCACTATTTGGTCTTGCTATCAAGCTTTGACCTCTCATCTTTTGGGACATGTACAAAATCCCTGCAGCCAAAGACTCTCAAATACTTGTATGATACCTCCTTTCCGGACCATACCTTCTGTGGAATATCACCCTTAAGTGGAACACATGGAGATAAGTTGAGCACATGTATTGCAGTCATCAAAGCCTTAGCCCAAAACTTGTTTGGTAATTTTGCATGAGAGAGCATAGTTGTGACCCTCTCTGTGAGTTCCCTGTTCATTCTCTCTGCAAGGCCATTCTGTTGAGGTGTCTTCAGTACTGTCTTCTCTTTCCCGATACCATGCATTCTGTAGTATCTTTCAAATGGTCCTCTATACTCACCACCATTATCTGATCTGATGCATCTCAGCTTTCTGCCAGTTTCCCTTTCAACCTTGGCATGAAATTCCATGAAAGCATCCAACACCTGATATTTGTTCTTCAAGACATATGCAAAGATCTTTCTAGAATGGTCATCTATAAATGTGACAAAATGTAAAGCCCCACTAAGTGAGTTCTCTGTCATAGAATAAACATCAGTGTGCACACGATCAAGAATATCATTTGCACGATGTGGAGTAGTGGATGTACAAAAAGCAACCCTATGTTGTTTACCAGCTAAACAATCTACACAGGGTCTCAAAGTCATACCTTTCACCTTAGGGAGTAAGTCCTGTGAGCAAGGGAGTGCAGCCCCTTCTCACTCTTATGTCCAAGCCTCTTGTGCCACAATTCAACGATGGAACTTATCTCAACAATATTCACTTCTTGCTTGCATAGTTTGATCTTGGTCACATAAAGACATCCTTGTTTAGCTCCATGAACCACAATCAAGGAACTCTTGGTGAGCTTCCATTTTCCTTACCAAAGTAACTACCAAGTCCAACATCATAAAGCTTTCCCAAAGACATCAAATTCAGCTGTATGTCAGGAACATGCCTCATATCTTCAAGCATCAACTTGCAACCTATACTTATCTCAATACATACAGTGCCCTTGCCAACAATGGTTGACGAATCTCTATTTCCCATCCTCACATAGCTAAAGTCACCACTGGTGTAGGATGTGAAATACTCCCTGTGAGATGTGAGATGGAAAGAGGCACTCGAGTCCACTACCCAACTCAAATCATCATCACGAACAACACTGAAATAACAATCATCTTTAATAATGAGATAGTCCTCACCGGCTGCAGCTAGTGCTGAATTTGTCTCACCTTTTTGCTCGGTTTTCTTGCCTTGTTTTGCTGCAAGCTCTCTTTTATAGAATCTGTACTGATTTCTTTTGTGGCCTTCCTTACTGCAATGGTAGCAAACAATAGTTGACTTTGGATGTGAATGTGATCTCCCCCGGGATTTGCTTCTACCATGCAAAATTTTAACTTGACTTCAACCACGGCTTTCATCTTTATTTTCAGCCACATATGCATCAGAATATGACAACAAATTGTTGCCCTTCTCCATTCTTCAGCAGGCTATTCTTCACCATCTCAAAAGTCAGCTTACCATCTGGAGCTGAATTGCTAAGTGACACAACAAGCGTATCCCACCTATCTGGCAATGAGCTCAACAATAGCAATGCTTGCACTTCATCATCAAGATCTATCTTCATAGCTGATAGCTGATTTATGTGGCCTTGGAAGACATTCAAGTGTTCAATAACACTGTTGCCATCTCGGTACTCTAGCTTTGCAAGCCACTTTATCACCGAGGCCTTGTTCACCGCTGTCTTCCGCTCATATATAGATTCCAACTTTTGCCACAACTTGAATGCATCTGTGTCATTAGCAACATGGTGGAAAATATTGAACAAATCATACCTACTGCCTTCTGATTGAGTACTCTCCACTCTTCCTCCATGACTCTTGTACGCATTTTATCTCTCACAATTGGCTCATATAAATCCTTGCAATATAGCAAGTCCTCCATCATGGGCTTCCATAGAGAATAATTAGAAGCATCCAATTTGATCATCCCACTTGACATGGTGCTATCTTCCATAACCAATGTGAGTTCTTCACCTCTAACAGTAACTATGTCCTGATACCAGTTTATGTTGGGATAACCACATTGCGGAAGCTGATAATCTCAGCAACTACAGGATGTCAACCTATTCACGAAGAGCAACATATGCATCACACATATTTGGAGAAAATTACAGCAGGAATATATCAGCAATTGCAACTAGCAACTGAGAAACACATCAACCAGAGAGACACCACATTTAATGTGGAAAACCCCAAATTAGGAAAAAACCACGGGACCAAGCCAGCCAAATCTTCTTCCACTATATGCTTGTGGGATTACAACAAGTTCTTCTCTAGATAGCACCAGAGGCTCACATACATCAAGATTTCACCATCTTGGATAGCAACAACAAGATTTAGGGCTACAAGCTAGGGTATGGAAGGACCTCACCAATAGAGTGGTGGAACAATAGATTGGAGGCACCAAGGATGAGGATCTGTTGCTTCTCAATCTTGAGGACAAATCCCTCTTGCTCTCTCGCAAGTTCTCCTCTCCAATCTGCCTCTCTCTGTTCTTCTCCTCTTGGAGACTGCACTCTGAAATTTTATGGGTCTCTCTTCTCCCTTTCTGGAGGCTTCTTTCCTTCTCTTGTAAGACAGTACACTTGGTGATAAAGCCACCCAAGATTGGTCCACACCTTAGGCTTTGTTTCCCTTACATGTGGGGCCGCTCACTGGGAGCAATTACTCTCCTCACTTGCCCACGTCATGAGGAGGATTTCCTAACATATCATTTCACTACATGAACTTTGTAAACAAAATCTGAAGATAATCATGTTACCTTGTTTAGAATATTGATTATGAACAACCCATTTGAGTACAACTTAACAGTGCATTAGTTTCATCAGCTCAGTATGTGTGTGTTGATTGGAGAAGACATAATTCCGAAGAAGACTATGGCACACAATAATGTTATCATGATATACCTATAGTATTTTGTAGGATATTTAGTAATTGTCTACATGATGAGGAGATTAGCAACTAAAGTAACTGTGATTTGGTTTTGGTTTTTCCACCTTTTACCGAACATGAGTTGCCACTATACAAACATATAGTGAGTTACCCTTTCATCTTCAGCTCTGCGGCCAGTTGCATTCTTGCTCTCTTGCTCATCTAGAACCCCCGGTAAGCCCAAGTGTTGCTACCTAATAGAACGGGCATCCGCCTTTGCGTTCACGTTGAAATCTAGCCGTTGGGTAGGTGTCGTGGGTGAAATTGGAGGCAGTGGCATGGCCTTCCGTGACATTTCCATATAGAAAACAATTATTGTCCTTTTCTTTCCTGTATTATCCTCGTGTAAGTACTACTCCAACTACTAATGGTGGGAGGTAGGAGGCACAACTAGTACAAACTCATTTGCCTTGTTGATGCCCAATAGTAGTATTCTGCATCCTAAAAGTCCATGAAGAATTCCAAACACCAGGTTTTGAAAACATGAACAATTGAATGAAGATACAAAACTCTGCCTCTACTGTACTGAAAAAGCTATTGTATACGGAAGTTCTACAGAATGTGAGCATTGTTACTATTGTTGTCATAGTTATATTATTGTTTGTGATGCAGGCAAATAACCCAGCATTCATGGAGAAGTTGTGACATCCAAGTGCAGAAATAAAAGGAAGCCTAATACTCTAAATATTTATTTGGTTAAATAAGAAGTTTAAGAGTCATGTGTTAGTGTGTTTAGTTTTGATTTGCCTTTTCAGCTGCTAGTCTGATGGCCCTGCATGGTCTATATATGTAAAAGACTTTAGTTTTGACAGGGGAGAGATGATGAAGTTGCCCACTATTATTGGTGAATACTAGAAGGAATTTGTGAGTTGCAATTCCAACTAGATTTTCTATCTTGTTTGTGTGCCTCTTGTTTGATCCACTCTCTCTATGTTCTAACCACTGCATCAGTTGGTATTCAAAATGGAGGTTTGAGTCCATGGTAGGAAGGCGAAGGAATCGAGGTGGTCCATCCCAGCAAGATGCTTGGGTTGGTGATGCTGAGATGGAAGATGAGTCTCAGGATGGGACGTACTCCCCATCATCATCGAAACCTGCAGGACATCGATGCCAGCTTGAGGGATCAAGATAGGGAGTTGAGACGTCAAGTGCAGACCCTAGTATAGAAAGTGGCCGCCATGCAAACTCAGATGGCTGAAATTGCTGACACTAGGAGACGGAGGGACATGCCAGAAGATCAGGGTGAGGAAGATGCTCTATGACAGTGTCAGCTCTTCAGTAAGTAACCTGAGGCATCCTAAAGTGAATCCCTTTGCATAGCATTGCCGTGAGGGGAATCGAGCTACAGCTTAACGTGATGATAACCGACGCCATTGCTTTCGAGTTAATTTACCAAAGTTCTTTGCAGGTCTCTGTGTTGAAAATTTTATTGATTGGCTTGATCAGGTCAAATGTATCTTTTACTATGCAGATGTTCCTGATGAGGAAGATGTTCCTGCAGTGACTATGCGACTAAAAGGATGTGCCTCAGTTTGGTGGAAAAATCTTGAGAAGAGCCGCAGAGTTCGTGGCAAAAGAAAGATTGATTCATGGTATGTCATGAAGGAAAACTGCAGCGTGAGTTCCTTCCATTTAATTATGAGGAAACATTATTTATGCAGCTCCAAAACCTCTATCAAGGCACTAGGAGTGTGGATGAATATGCGGATGAATTCTACCAATTAGTTTCACACAATAACTTAAGTGGTTCCAAGAGTCAGATGGTTGCAAGATATGTTGGTGGCCTTCGTAAATCTATCCAAGATTTGTTAGCTTTGCATATAAATTTTACAGTGTCATAAGCATACCGACGGGCAATCACTGTTGAAAAATAGTAGCAACGAACATGGCATTCTAATAGTACTCCAACTCGACCGGCAGTGGAAGCTGCAGGAAGTAGGGATATTGAAAGTGCATCTAGGCCCCTAAGTGGGTTTTGGTGAATTGAATGATAAAATGATTAAAAGGACTAACTTGTTTACTTAAGATTATGAGCAGGGTTTTATTCTGATATTTATGATGTGATATTGTCTCATAAGTTGAATATGTATTACATCGCTCATAATAAAGAAAAGCAAGCGAGTATGTGATCTATATGATCAATGACAAGCAAGGGTGAAGTAAAACTTGAGGATATGTTTTATTGGTTGATCTATAAGTCTCAAATTCATGTGATAGCTTGATTGACAAGTAAAAGGATCATTAAGAAAATAATAGTGATATTCACAAATGGATATTGCAAGACTTCATGCGCATATGATAAAAAGACATGAGCTTATGTGTTACATATTGGTCTTGTTGTTGGAAGTTTGCAATTCATAGGATATTCTTTATCAATCAAGAACAAGCATTTGAAGAGAATTTCAAATGGGATTTCATTGTTGGCGTCAAAAGCAAAGCTAAACTCAAAGTGGCAAGAATAGGTGAAGAAATCAAGCGAGGTACTAGAGCAAGGGACTAAGCAAGATTTGGTCAAGCAACGGCTTGCACTACGTGTGTTTTGCTAAGGTGAAGTGGCTAGTATCCGAGGTTTTGAAGTATCATATCTAAGCCTTACCAAGGAAAGCAATGCAATGCATCTAATCTATTGTGATTGATAAAATGGAGTGACTTGAGGATTCAAGTATATCTTATTATGAATGAGGCAAAATCTTAAGTCACTAGCTCAAGATGGATGTGCTCAAGATGATAGCTATGTTGAGAGCTCTCAATTGACTATTGATTAAAGTATGGCATGGATGAAGACTTACAAGCTCAAGCGGATGGTATAGTGTTTATATTTATTCTTGAGTATAGGTATGTCGTACTATCAAGAGGGATGCAACATTAGCTAATTGACAACACCAAAAGTGCTCTTAGTTGACCTATGTGAGATTGGCCTTGAGAAAACCCTTGAGTGAGCTAATTGTCCTGGCTCGGCTAACTTAAGTCGGTTCAGCCAGTAGGTGGACCGAGAAAGTGTCTCTACAGGTTTTTAGGAGACCGATTTGGCAGACCGGTCTGAGCAGCTCTAATGTCTAGTTTCTGGTGTGTGGGGGTATTTATACCCCTTGGTCCCCTCCTTGAGGGGCTGCTAGTTACACACGTATTTGACATCATCTAGTGACCAGAAAAGCTCTCCCCAACCTCTCTTTGTGAGACTTGAGTGATTCTTGAGAAATCTTTGAGTTGGGTTGAGAGAGTGATCTTATGTGAGCATTAGTCAGCTGAGAAGAGCAATCTATAGTTTGAGCACTTGTGGTTCGCATCAAGAAAGGCTTTGAAGCATTTGTTACTCTTTGAGGTGTGCCTCCTAAATGGCTACGTGTCACCGGCTAGCTCCCAAGGTGTGGTGAGCAGCGAAAAGTTTGTGAGGGCTGTGATCTTGCCTCCGCAAGGAAAAAGATCAACTAGTGAAGATGAGGAAAGTGGTTGAAAGAGACCCGGCTTGTTGGAAGGGAGTTGAAAGAGACTCGTATACCAATAGGATCCTCAACAGAGACGTAGGATTCATTGCGGTGAATTTGAACATTGGATAAACAAATCCTTGTGTCTTCCTTTGGTTTGTCTCACTTGTTGATTTCTAGCAAATTACTTGACATTCCACTTCGATCTACTTGTCTTGTGTGTAGGGACTACTTTACCCTGCTAGATATCATCTACAAAAGCCACTCTCAAAGTTCAGTTGGTGCTAGTAGTCAAGGAGGGACTCAAGCAGCACTTGGTGTGTGCTCTGCCCTGGACCGGTCTGACTGGTTTGGCCTAGGTAGTGCTGTTGAGTGGGTTTAAGTTTTATAAATTGGTCAACTCGCCTATTCAGCCCCCCTCCCCCTAGGCGACATCTCGATCCTTTCAGATACACAGGAAAAAAAATTTGCACCTAAGGCAAAAGGGGCCATAGAAACAACAAAGTCAACAAGTCCTCACTGTTTTTGTCACACCCTGAAATTTTTGGATTTTAGGATGTGATTAGAAAGAACAATTAAACAATGATTTTCTCATAATTTTAAAAAATTTCCAACATTTATTTTCTTAACAGGAAATATAGTATAGGAAAAATAATTTGTTGTTTTTCTAAATTAAATACTGTTGTTCTGTGTGTGCTGCATTCATACCGATGCATCGTGGTGTTTACTGAGTGCAAATATTTTAAAATGCATTTAGACGATGATTAGGTTCCTCTGATAATTTTCCAGATTTTTCTGGAATTTATTCTCATTTTCCTAAAGCTTAATCCAGTTTTGGATGGTTCTACAAGTCTTTCTAGGAGCTATATTTTATTTGGGTCCCCTATTTCCCAAATCATCTCCAGGAATTTTCCTCAATTTTTTGGAGTTTTCGGAGTATTTTTCGTGATTTAATTATGATTTTATGATTTTCTGGAACTATTTTCGCATCCGAAATTAATTCCTAAAATTAGAAAAAGGAGGAAAATAAAACTGACTCCAACCTGGCCTATAAATACTTTCCGGTGAACTCTTTGACGTCCTTGTTCCAACACCGCAATCCTCTAATCGTTTCGACTACCCTAGCTCCCGTAGTTCGACGCCGAACATGTTCATCTGTTAAATTCCGGCGAGCTTTTCCGGCTAGAACTCCAGTGGGCAAATCCAGCGAAACCGTCAGTCCTCGGCCGAAGGTGAGCGCACTGTTGTGTTGGTCTCATTAGTCCTCGGTTGCCGTTCCTGGCGATCCCCCTTTCTCTCTCTGTTTCCTAGCCGCCAGCCATGGCCGACGTGCCCGCGCCTCCTGCTAGCGTCGCCGCCACCACCGCTCGCTTACGCCGCGCACCTCCACCGCCTAGCGCCGCCGCCTTGCCACGCCGTGTGCTGCTGCCTGCGCGCCTGCCGCACGCCAAAGTGCTCCGCACCACCGCCTACCACCGCCGCCCATTCACCGCCTACGCCCCATGTCCCGTGCCTGCTCTGGCCGCGTGAGCCGCCCCAAACCTGGTCACCGCCGCCGGCAAGTCCGGCCCTAGCCTCGGGCCGAGTCAATTGGGAGGTTGAAGATGAGATGACCGTTTTGTAGCTTGTCCCTCAAAGAAGTTTTAATCCCAAGATGCACTTCAAGTTTAAGTTTTTAATGCGTTTAAGCCCTCA
The DNA here is from genome assembly GCF_000263155.2 of Setaria italica. NCBI lineage: Eukaryota > Viridiplantae > Streptophyta > Magnoliopsida > Poales > Poaceae > Setaria > Setaria italica. The sequence goes on along the minus strand of NC_028455.1, from coordinate 23,923,613 downwards.
GTTTTCGCAGATAAGCCCCTAGAAGCATAGTTTTCTCGTAGTTAAGCCCATGCCGATTGTTTAGATCATATCTTACATGTTTTAGCTCCGTTTTGATCCGTTCAAGTTGTGTTAGATTCATAACAACATAAATTATACGTTAGTAGTGATGTTTTCTACCGTTGCATGTTTTTGAAAAAAAAATTAAATATTAATTTGGTTAATACATATTAAACATGTTGTCTTTAATTAAAAGCTATTTAGTGTTATACACCGCTTTTCATAATAAATGTTAATTTGATTAACGATTACTCTTAAATGTTTTTCCAATTAAAGCTATTTAGAGATGTACCTCAATTTTTCATAAATTAAACTCAATTTGATTAATGTGTATTCAATTTGTTTTATAAATAAAAGCTACATAGGTTATATCTCGAATTTTCATAATAAAATGTTAATTTGACTAATGTAAATATAAATATGTTTTTAAATTATAATTTGGTTAGTTCAACCCGAATCATAAAGCTATGCGCTTAGATGTTCTCACCTAAGTTATTGTTTTCAAATAAATGTTTAATTTGTATAATGTATACATGCACATTTACAAATAAAATTTGATTAAGTTTTATTGCAGCTCTTCAGATACTAATATAATTTGAGTTAATTCTAACATAAGGTGCTTCTCTGAAATAACCTTTACACATGATTTTATTGAGTTAAAATATATCTAGCACATAGTCTTTTTTTGTTTGATAATAATCTCTTGATAGCTTTATCTTTTCAACCATAGTTCCGTTCCCAGTGTTTCTTGCATTCGCGTGACCATAGAATCGAGCCCTATCCTTTAGTATGCTCTTTCAAAGCTTTTTTTTATTGGTGTACTGTTCTTAGTTGTGCTTGTTTGTCTGCTTGTATGTTTGTGCCGGTAATTGCTTCGAGTAGAAGGATCGCTGTTCGAAAGATTTGAAGATTAAGAGTTTCAAGAGAGCAAGAGCTGAAGAGCAGTAAGAGTAACTTTTCTTTGGAGAAAGGCAAGTGTCCCTAACCATCATTTTATCTATGCTTATTTTATAAGAATACCATGTATTAATTAGAATATGGAGCGACCACCCGGGCTCTGGTCTTAGCTTACTAATTATAGACTCTGGTTTGTGGTGGTCTTACCGAAAGGGCAAGAGGGGATCTTGTGATGGGGTATATCTTGGCTCCTTTGAGTAGTATTCTCTTTCTAGATACTCACCTTAGGGGAGAGTTATGCACATGCAACTGTCAAAACCTTAGCGGACTACTCCCTGCTAAGGAATCTTTGTAAAGGCTCGTCACGTCCCTATACAGTTGTCGTTGTCAAGATTAGCGGGTCAAGACTTAGACTAGTAAATTTCTTTTATGCGCGTAGGGCTTCAAATGGTGGCGTGGGAGACACGGGGTTTAGACTGGTTCAGGCAAGGGAATGCCCTACGTCCAGTATCGGGAGCTGCTCGTGTTGCCCACACGGGGTTCTGTAGTAGGGGTTACAGGAGTGCGACAGAGGGAGCTGATCCCAGGTCTCTTGGGAGTGCACTGATGCTCTAGATGGGTATGAGAGTGTTCTGTTGGCTTGGGAGCCTCCTCCGTCTCAGGCCCCCGGTTCTCCTTTTATAGCGCAAGGAAGCCGCTGGGGTTACAGGTGAGAGCGGGTGCGTGGAGAAGTAAAAGAGATAAGAAAAGCTAAGTAAAATACAACATAAGGAGAGGGACCAAGTTCCAGGGCCGCCGCCCCTCGCTCCGACCTCCGGCTCCTGTCAGCACGTCCGTCGGGAGAGGGTGGCTGCCTCTAGATCCTGTCGATGATCTCTCCGATGGCCATTGCTGCCAGGCATGATGATGATGTTTAGTCGGGACGTCTGTGCCCGCCAGGGAGGATGGCTGATTCTGTTATCTTGCTGATGACCCGTTGGACACGGACGTCGCGTCCCTGTCGCCGGAAGAGCGGGGCGCGAGAACGGGCGGAACGCCCTCCTGTGCCGGGCGGCGCGGGCCATGAGTACCCTATGGCGAATCGGAGGGAGCCTCGGCCACTGTAGCTTGCATCGCACAATCGCGCATGGGTACTTGTGACGGGTTGCGCTGGGAGCGCCAGCTCCTTTCTGCATGCCAAGGCCGCGGCGCATTTATGGCGAGGTCGACAGGGGGACCCATGAGATCCGCGCCCTGATCTTCCAATCTGCGCCCGAGGCGGATGTTTGTCTTGTGGGCCCGAACGAGTCCGACCCCCCGCGCCCTGGGTCGAGCGAGGCGGAGTTTTGCGGTGGGGGGTCAGGCGCTCCCGACCCTAGTCCCCTGGGTCGGGCGAGGCGGAGTTTGGTCTTCAAGGGGTCAGGAACGTCCGACCCCGGGATACTGGGTCGAGCGAGGTGGAGCGTGGCTCCTACCTCCCGTGTTGGGCCGACGGCAGTCTTTTCGCCCTAGGCGATCTTAGGCTATTATGATTTGTTGTTTTCATGGGCTTTTAGGGGGTCATTAATATTTCCCCCCAACAGTAGCCCCCGAGCCTGTGGTGGAGCGGGGATGCTCCTTCATAGGCTGTTATAGCCCTTCGTAGGGGATCCCTGTTCATCGTGCAAGCCACAGTTTTAATCAGGGGCGGGAAGCGTTACTCGTGTGCTTGTCCGAGGAGGTTGAGCAGGTGACGCGTCCTGCGGGCGACTCGGCACGGGAAGGGTTTCTCGTTGCTCCCCTTTGCCTGAGAGCCTCAAGTCGCGACCATCCGCGTGGTCATTGGTTGCGAGGCTAGCCCCTGAGCCCCCGCGCATTGCAAGGGACCGATCAGGAGGCTAGGTCGACTTTTGCACGTTACCCCTCAAGCGTCCATTCGCTGAGACGGAGGGGGTGAGCCGTGCCACGCTATCCTCGTCGGACAAACCGTGGTGCTCATTGAGCTACTGATGGGTTGATTCGAGTTGGGTCCCGGTCCCCGTTCGGGGGGTCCAGCTCGGGCCAAGCTGGTGGCGTACCCCAGGCTCCGGTCGGCCAGTTCATATAGTTCCTGAACCCGTTCGGTCGGATCCGAGGGCTCGTTGCCTTTCCTCGGGGAAAAACCATGAACTCTGATGCCGGTCCGGACTCGAATGTGAGATTGAGATGCCCTGGGCTGTCGTGCGCCCGGGTGATGGCCGCTAGCGGACCCGTCTCCTCTCACCCCTCGCTTGGGGGTATCCTGGGGCGGCTGTCGAACCCGTGGTGGGCTAGCCTTCGAACCCCTGGATGGTAATGGGCCATAGGGGCGTTTTCATCCCCGTATCCCTTTTTTACCTTTTTGTGGGCCTTGGGCCGGACGTGAAGGAGGTCGCGCCTTGGGCCGGACGTGGAGGAGGTTGTGCCTTGCACCGGACGTGGAGGATGTCGTGCGCGTGTTCTCCGGGAGATGAAGTGGCGGAAGGCGCTGACCCGCGAATCGAGGGAGGAGAAGATGTTTCCTGCTGCAGGTCGTGTGCACGGTTTCCGAAAAAGGGGCGGGCGTGACGGGGCGTACCTGGCGCCGCATTTATTGCAATGGGGGCGTCCGTTCTACTTCCCACGCGCCTTCCCTATAAGACAAGGATTCCGCCTTGCCGGTTCCGCCCACTATCTGCCCCCAAGTTTTTTCGCGTCTTCACGCGACCTTAGCTTCCCTGCGCACCCTTCGTCTTCCTCCGCCCAGCGCCGCAACCTTTTTCCCTATCCTCTGTCGAGCTCTTCTTCCCCCGGCGATGGGATCCTGGGCGCGTTCCAGCTTCGGCACCTCACGCGCCGATGGCCTCACGAGGAAGGGCCTCCTCCGTGAGAGGACGGAGAGGGATGAATGGAGGTTCCCTGAGATGGAAGAGGTGCCGAATCCGCCCGCCGGCTATGTCGTGTCCTTCGCCCACTTCCACGAGAGGGGGTTCGCGACTCCGCCGAGTCTCTTCTTCCGCGGGCTCTTGCACCACTACGGGCTCGAGCTGCAGCACCTCAACCCCAACGGGATCCAGCACATCGCGGCGTTCATCGCACTGTGCGAGGGGTTCCTGGGCATTGAGCCTAACTTCTCGCTGTGGAATTACTTCTTCACGGTCAACCTGTACCAGAAGGCCGAGAAGAGAGGAAACCAGCAGCGGTCAACCCCGGTGCCGATAGGGTGCGCTGGAATCCACCTCCGCCATACTCGTGCCAAGGAGTATATGGCGATGAAGACCGCGGCGTCCCACTAGGGGTGGCACCAGCAGTGGTTCTACGTGAAGAACTACTCCAACTCCGCCCTGCCAGAGTTCACCGGCCGCGTCATTGAAGTGGCGCCGGAGGTGTGGTCGTACGGCCCGGTGGAGAAGGAGAAGAAGCGGATCACCGGCTTGCTGCAGGCCATCAAGCACCTGATGGGGAGGGGATTGACCGGAGCCGGAGTCATCGGGGCGTACCACGCCCGGAGGGTGGCGCCGCTGATGCTCCGGGTCCATTCGCTCGCCGAGATGACCCCCGGTGCACCAACCGAGGGCACCGTCCTCGCGACGGGTGCGCTCGCTGCCTCCGAGATCCGGCAGCGGGTCCGGGAGGCGCTGGAGGACAAGGACACCGATTACCCGGTGCCCGGCCACCATCCGATGCGCCCGGACGAGAATTTCGTCGATCTGGTAAAGACTCCGTGCGCCTATCTTTTTTTTCTGGTGTTTCTTGGGTTTGTTGTTCTGACGTGGGGCCTTTTGTGTCCGCAGGGCAACAT
>NC_028455.1:23898474-23918391 GCF_000263155.2 Setaria italica | reverse complement strand
TTCAAGCATCCTCATCCTTATAATATGAGGTGGTTCAAATCTGATAAAGTATCAAAAGTCAAATTTTGATGTTTGGTGTCTTTCTCCATTGGTAACAAACTCTTTGACGAGACCGAATGTGATGTGGTTGGTATGGATGTTAGTCATCTTATTTGGCGCGACCATGGATGTTCGTCATACAGTGCATGATGGCCGCAGGCACACCTATACTATAACGAACAATGGGCAAAACTTTGTGTTAAAGCCAGTAAACATGGATGATCTCTCTACTGAAAGTGGTGGTCAATCATCTAGGGCTACAAATCTGGTATCTCTCAAGCAATTTCTGCAGGACTCACATGGAGGGGATTTTTACTTGCTATTAGTTGCAGAACAAAGAGATGACATCACAATACCCAAAGAGGCACAAGAGCTGGTTCAAGAATTTTCTGACGTGTTCCCTAAAGAGATCCCATCTGTGTTACCTCCTATGCGAGACATACAACATCGAATTGATCTAGTACCAAGAGCAAGTTTGCCAAATCGCCCAGCCTACCTCATGAATCCGATAGAGTACAGGGAGTTGAACAGACAAGTACATGAATTACTAGACAAGGGATTTATTCGCCCTAGTCTAAGTCCATGTGCAGTTCCAGTATTGTTGACGCCAAAAAGGATGGATCATGGCGTATGTGTGTGGATTGTCGAGCAATCAATAAGATCACCATTAAATATCGATTTCCTATTCCTCGCCTAAATGATATGTTGGACAATCTAGCAGGGGCTGTTGTATTTTCAAAGATTGATTTGAAGAGTGGTTATCACTAGTTAAGGATTTGTCCTGGTGATGAATGGAAGACTGCTTTTAAAACAAGAGATGGCCTCTATGAGTGGGTGGTAATGCCTTTTGGTCTTTCTAATGCTCCTAGTACATTTATGCGGTTGATGAATCATGTGTTACAACTTTTTATTGGGAAATTTGTTGTCGTATATTTTGATGATATACTAATATACAGCAGTAGCATGGACCAGCACTTGCATCATTTAAGAGCAGTGCTCACTGCGTTAAGAAATGAGGAGCTATATGCCAATCCAAAGAAGTGTGAGTTGCTGACTACTTCTGTCAATGTCTTGGGGTTCATTATATCTGCCAAAGGCTTAGAGCCAGATCCAAGTAAGGTTGCAGCTATTACCAATTGGCCTTCTCCACGTACTCTAACAAAGGCTCGTAGTTTTCATGAACTTGCTTCTTTCTATCGGCGATTTATTCGAAATTTCAGTATCATCATAGTTCCTTTTACTGATTGCTTGAAACGGAGTGGAGTGTTTGTATTAACTAAAGATACACATGAAGCATTTGAGGAGATTAAAGCTAAAATTGCTTCAGCTGGTTGTTTAGCCTTACCAAATTTTGACAAGTTGTTTGAAGTAGACTGTGATGCTTCAGGAGTGAGAATTGGTGCTGTACTTAGTCAAGGATCTCATCATGTGGCTCTCTTCAGTGAAAAGTTGACAGGAGCACAGCTTCAGTATTCCACTTATGAAACTGAACTATATGGTGTGGTTCGGGCCTTGCAATATTGGAGATATTACTTGTTGCATCAGGAGTTTGTTCTCTACAATGACCATGAAGCACTCAAACATATTCGAAGTCAAGCTACCTTGAGTCAGAAACATGCACGATGGGCCAACTTTCTTGAAGAATACAACTTTTTCCTGAAGCACAAATCTGGAGCACAAAACAAGGTGGCTGATGCATTAAGTCGTAGAGCACATTGCTTAAGCATGACAAGGATTAAAGTAATTGGATTTGACATCCTTCCAGAGCTCTATGCTTCTGATCCTTACTTCAGCACAATTTATGACTCGGCAAAGGCTAAAAAGTCTGCTCAGTTTACTATCCATGAGGGTTTTCTCTTTCGTGGATCTCAGTTGTGTATTCCTGATTGCTCTATTTGCGAACTGGTTATCAAGGAGATTCACAATGAAGGACATCATAGTAGGGACAAATCTGTTGAATTATTGTTATGACAATATTATTGGCCTCATGCTCGAAGGGATATGGAAAGGTTTGTTCAATAGTTTTATATATGTCAGGTTTCCAAGGGGACTGCTACCAATGCAGGCTTGTACATGCCGCTGCCGATACCTGACAGACCCTGGACAGATCTCAGTATGGATTTTGCGTTGGGCCTCCCATGTACACAGCATCGTGTGGATTCTATTTTTGTCGTGGTTGATGGTTCAGCAAGATGGCCCATTTTATAGCTTGTCGGAAGACATCTCATGCGAGTCAAATTTCTCAGTTGTTCTTCCACGAGGTTGTGCACCTCCATGGTATTCCCCGAAGTATTACTTCTGATCGAGATATTAAGTTCATGTCTCATTTTTAGCGATCTTTGTGGAAGCAAATGGGCACAACATTGAATTTCAGTAAAGCTTATCATCCGCAAATGGATGGTCAGACTGAAGTTGTGAATCAGAGCTTGGGAAATATGTTTTGGGCTCTAGTTGGTGACAAACCAAAACAATGGGATAAAATTTTATCATATGCTGAATTTGCTTTCAACCGAACGCCTGGATTTTCTCCATTTGAGATAGTATATGGTCGATTTCCGAATCGTGTGCTCGAATTAACACCTCTGCCTTGTCTTGGGAAGAAAAGCCAGCGTGCCGATGATTTAGTTGAAGAGTTAGGCATGATTCACAAGTTGATTCAACATCGACTCTGCAGCTGACCAACATCGTTGTCGTGTTATCTATGAAGAAGGGGATTATGTGTGGGCTGTCTTAACTAAAGATCGTTTTCCTGCTGGCCAGTACAATAAGTTAAGTCAACGGAAGATCGGACCGTGTAAGGTTCTGAAAAGTATGAATGACAATGCATATCAGCTGCAACTACCGAGTCACTTGCGGACGTATGATATCTTCAATGTGAAGCATCTCCTTCCGTATCAGGAAGATCATGGAGAAGTTGTGACGTGCATGTGCAGAAATAAAAGGAAGCCTAATAGTCTAAATATTTATTTGGTTAAATAAGAAGTTTAAGAGTCATGTGTTAGTGTGTTCATTTTTTATTTGCCTTTTCAGCTGCTAATTTGATGCCCTGCATGGTCTATATATGTAAAAGACTTGAGTATTGACAGGGGAGAGACGATGAAGTTATCCACTATTATTATTATTGGTGAATACTAGAAGGAATTTGTGAGTTGCAATTCTAACTAGATTTCTGTCTTGTTCGTGTGCCTCTTGTTTGCTCCACTCTCTCTACGTTCTAACCACTGCATCAGTTTGCTCGACCATAAAGAAGTTGGGCTACTTGAAATGACCTTGTAAAATAGCACTTCCGCTTTCACTTTTGGGTTGAGTGTCCCAGGAAGGGGGAGGATGTATGAAACTAGCTAGGCTCTTATGATGTGGCCGTGGAGAGTCCCTCAGTTGCGCTAAAATTTTGCCTATATGTCGCCGCACTAGGAACATAACATGACTCCATCACACCATGTCCAGAAGTGAACGGCTGAGCTTGTAATCGTTAAGGCAAATTGGACATATATTGTGCAAAAGAATATAAGCCATTATTTGAAGAAAGAAACAGGACGGTTCAGTGGTAGTGTCACGGGCAGGGGATTTAGGAATGCTGGAGAGTGGAATGCGACGAAGATTGTATTTGAATGAAGTAACAGAACGTGGCCCTGGATCTTGACGGCGCAGAGCCGTGATGATCGGCACCACACCGGAGAGGTAGGACACGAGCTACAAGATGAATTCCAAACAAATACCTGCCAAACTAAGCCGGATCATCTAGTTTAAATAATACTAGAGTCCGGACACAATAATCTCAACAAACTAGCCAAATTCTTGCGCAAGCTAACTAACAAACTAACTTAATCAAACTCTATATCTATGGTGACCGTGCCGCGCGCCGCTCCTTCCTGCGCCGGTCTCTTCTTCTGGCGCCTGGCGTACTGCAATCCCCACGTGACAGGTAGTGTCATAGAGTGTGAGTTTTCCCTTACTGTCCTGCCTACCCACAGTGGAGCGAGACATGTGCATAGCTAAGTTGTTGAGACTTGAGAGTACAGTAGAGTCATGTCATTATTCACACTTACTCTGATGTTAATTCGTCCTGCTATTCTTTTCCAGGATTTTTGCACTACGTGTAGCCCATTCAAATATGCAGTGCATTGTGTGGTACATTTTGCTTAATAACACTGTATCGATCTGTAATTTAAAATATTTTTTTTAGTGAAGATCTGCTCAATCACACTGAGAAAGTGCGTAAATGGGTCACTACCGTGAACCCATTATTTAAATTGACTGTCTAGGGAGCTTCGTTACAATGCTTTTAATTAAAGTACCAGTGGTACTTGCAAGTGCTTTCCTTTATTGTCCTTCTTATCAAAAAAAAATTAAATAGATTTACACATAATTAAAAGGGCATCATCGTAATTTCTCACTATTTTTGGGTACTTGTCCCTTCAAATTGGTACTTTTTGGTACTTCTCTTTTGGTACTTCATGATACTTTCTTTGTTTCCATTGTTTGATTTCGCCTCATTTTTTTTCAAGCACTCTAAAATTTTCCAGGTTCCTCTTTAAGTAAACAAGTCACCACCATGGAACCGACATAGACACCTGTGTTATTTACACCCTTTTTATGCGAAATATCTTCTTACTCTCTCATCATATATTGTTATTGCCGTGTAAAATACTGGGAATAATGAGTGGCCCCGTGTACATAATAGCTACCAGACCCCTACAACAATATAAAAGGAACAAGCGCCAAGGAGCAAATAAGAGTAGAAGATAAAAGGATTTGAGCCTTTCAAACAGACGACACTACTTCTAGGCAAACTCCATGAAACCTCATTTAGTAGCATGTAGCTACTATACTCTGAACACATGAATTCTTTGGACAATTCTTATCATGGCGTGCAGCTAGCCAAAGCACATGCACGTACGCATGATCAGTTGTAACCCAAGAGCCCGTACATAGGGTCTGGATCCCTATAGGTGACATAAGTTACTTTCATTCCCTGGGAATAGGTGGCGTTGGGAAACAACCAGCAACTAGGCTTCTGCGTCAAAGGCTACAGCACAGAAGAACCGGAACTAAGGTATGCTGGACCAGCTATCCCTCATTCCCTTTTCGCACCATAGGATGCACGTAGGACCAAATGAAATCCGCAAAGAAATTAGACTATTTCTATTAATCCATCCATCCTGCTTAGGAAAATCATGTATGTACAGCTCTTTTTACTTTGCATTTATGTCAGACAATCTCCAGGATTTAGGTGTATCTGTTGCATCCAGTTTGATTGAATAATCAAATATAAACACCACAGAGTTAGTTATATAAGTAACATGCATCGAATAACTTGTTAATTTCTTTGAGTGTTGAAAAATCATCGCAAACAAATTACTTGAACAAATGCTTGTTCAAAATGCAGCATAAAACACGTGCACGGGTATTTAATCTGATTTGTTTGCTAGTGTGTTAGTAACTCTGTAGTGTTTCCCACTTCCGGTGATTTTGATTTGTTCAGAGATGTTCTCTGTTGTGTTCGTTTGTCCATTTTGATGTTCCATATTTTAATCTGCAGGGTGTAGGCGTATCGGACTTCTGTATCTCTGTCTTTGAATGCAGCAATGCTGATATCTCATCTCATATGTGTTCTTGGAAAACAGATAGAGCGTTCATAGTCAGTCAGGTTCATTAAAAAATTCATCAGTACAGGAAAACCTTGGGCTTTCATCTCCAGAGACGAAACCTGCAATTCTTCAGATGTATAAAATACAAAAATTCCAAGCCTTCTTGTTTGATTTCTTGAAGAACACAGATATAAATGGTATTTGAACAGTTCTGCTTTAAACTGTCCAAGGCATAATTGCCATCGAAGTCCTTGGAAGAAACTCTAGCATGTATGTTATTAGATGGGAATACTTCAAACTAGTTAACAATCAAAATATTGCAGCAAACACTTTTTGCAGTAGAATAAAAAGGAAAACAGAGTTCATAATCACATTATGAAACTTCAAAGGTGAATAAGGTCATACTCGTACCTATGATAAACAGATCAAGTTACTATTTCCTTTACCTCCATTATCCTCAAGGGCCTGCATAATGCTGTCAAATCCATTATCATCAAAGGTCTGCATAATGGTGTCAAATTTGACAGCGCTTAGATGGGTACCAAAGTTGGATGGCATTGGGAAAAGATTCAACTGCACCTACAACTTTCATCGAAAGAACTCAAAAACAAGCTGCCCCTTGTCAACAAAAGCAACAGCTAGCGCTAGATACATTCGTTCAATAGATGCTGTTGATGCATCTATATTACATCTTGAATCCGCCTAGCTTGTGCAAAATCTCGAGATTCAAAAGTCAATGCAGTACGTAACTATCTCCCCTAGGTCTCTAATATTATTCAAGTAGTAGGACAGAAATGTAACTATTATTTAATAAAACTACTAATAGAACATCTTTACTTCAAAGGAAAAATACTTGTCACAATAATGTAGCTAAACCATATAATAATTATACGAAAAGCACACCATTGTCCTACAAACTCTGACCAAAAACACTAGTACACAACAAGAATAAACAATGTATGATATTCTTGGAATTAGAAATGATCTATTATAGTGACAGGATGAACATTTGCGACTGCATTTAAACAGATCAACGCTTTGCCACCATTTCAAAAAATATGCATTCAATTGCATCTATTTTCATTGAAGCCTAAAAACCACAATGTGCTAACTTCACCACTACTCCCTCTATCCTAAATTATAGGTCGTTTTGGCTTTTTTGGTTCATAAAGTTTGCTATGCACTTAGACATATCTTATGTCTAGATGCATAGTATATCTATATATCTAGAAAAACCAAAACGACTTATAATTTGAAAAGGGGGAGCATTAGATAATCGTCAGAACAAAATACTGCTAGTATGTCTTATTGATCATTTATGGCATAGACAAAATCACCAAATATGCGCATCTGTTCATTACCTCTGCAATTATACACAACAGTGTTCCTAAGGTGGTATGCCATCCTGTGGCGGCTTGGGTATGCCTTGTCGGCTGTCGCATAGATGACAGCGTTGAGAGCACTGATCTGCAGCAAATATATTGAAACGTAGCAATACAGAAATCTTGTCATGATAAATCAGTCGTTGTTATTTCATTTCTTGAAATCCAAATACTTTTGTACACGTGCAATGTGATGACAACTATGCAGAAGATCACAAAATATCGGTAGGTTGCAATCAGGTCAATTCAGTAAATCATGCTTACAGAGATTGTTAGCTCTTCGCATACAGAGGGGAAATCTATGAAAGGGGACAAGCAAAGGTGCTAAGAAGCCTGAGGATGGGAAATTAGACAGATCAAGATCACTATTTTAAGAGGCTTTCTCCATGAGTTGGATTGGTGCCAAGATGTTCTGTTTACTTGTCTCCACAATGCAACCATTCATCACCATCTCTTCCAGCATGAAGTGCACCTTCTCCAGGTGGAACATTATATCAAGCTCGCACTGGCCAAAAAACGGAGAGAAAAAGAGTAGCATCAGCACTAGTTATGCAGATATTTTACAATGCGGAGTGACTCAATACTTGGGATTACGAAAGCTTACCACATTGCCAAAGTGGCGATCCATAGTTTCCACCAAAAGATGTATGAATTCAAGGATAGCTAACTCATTCTGCAAAGTGGAATGAAATTGACACATTGTTAAATTTTGTATCAGAGGGAAGAAATGACTAGTTCAAATTTGCATTTCAAGGAATGAAAAACGAATCTACTATCTAGTAATGATTGTGTAAGGGTTTTGGGCTACCCCTTGGACCTAGGGCACTATGCTGGATAAGTCTTGCTGCTGGTCCTAGTCTTGCTGCTGGTCCTAGTAGTGGGGCTGCAGCTGCTGTGCTGCTGGTCCTAGTCCTGCTGCTGGTCAGTTGCTGTACTGGTTGACTGGAGGACATGGAGGACAGTGGGGCTGCAGCATATGCTTGCTGCAGCACCACTTTGTTGACTACTTTTAGGGTAGGACAGTCCTAGGCATCTTAGACTAGATAGGACAGCATCAAAAAGGCATCTTAGACTAGTATATGCCTTGATGCTTGGCTGGTTGGCTGCTAGGCCAGCTATAAATATGTATCCCCAACCCTTGGTTGGACATGGTATTGTGGAAAGAAAACCCAGAAAATTGCCCCAACTCTTCCTAGTGCCATCCTCTCGATGAGAGTTACAGTTCAGATCCTAACACACTAAAGGGAGGGGGAGGTGGCTGGCAGCCATGGTGGAGGCGAGGGGGGCGCAGGGAGAGAGGGAGAGGGAGCCGAAGCCTAAGAGCTGGAGAGCTTTAGGGTTTTACCCCTTAATTCTTTACTTGATTCCCAACGGTTACATCTCCCCTCATATTTATGGGGAGGACCCTACTTGACTCACAAGACATCCTAATGACTTGACTTACAAGCAAACCTATCTCTAGACTCTTCCTAATCCATAACCTAGGCAGGCACGTGGCAGCTGCCACGCTACAGTACCGCACGCCCCCCTTTGGGCCGACTCTGAGCCCCTGCGGCCCATCCGGCCTGGCTAGGCCCTCTAGACCCATAACAGATTGATGTCTTAAAGGATGGAATAAAGTTAAATAGCAACAAAAGTTAGAAATCATATAGCACTCATTTTCATTTATGAGAAGGTGCAAGCACCGTATCTACTAATGCTCGACAGCTCAAAGAAAAACTGGAACCATTCAAATTACTACAAACGTTACAAATCTTGTAGCACTTATTTGCAAACCCAGGTTTCTTAGTAACATTACTAGAACTTTCCAAGAGGCCCTACTATATCAAATTCTAATTCACAAAAAGGAATGTTGGAAAATTACAACTATATTCATTCTAGGAAATGCACAAAGACCAGATAAGCAGCAGAACCAAGACATAAATAGGTATGCAGAGCAGTTGAGTTCAGTTTATTAAGTTTTCAAAGGGCCAATCAAAATATGATGAAATATTATCATAAGAACTTTGCTCGTTAGATTTCTGCATCCTGCAGAATTCAGTCAATGTACTAACAAAAATGCCTCCCTAACATTTGTAAGTCCTATGTGATGATTCGCTCAAGATCTCCGCACCTACTGGCACATCAATCCCTACTAAACCCAATTGCATGCTAGTTTCTTTCATTGAACAAATGTATACTCACTCAGTCAAATCATATAAGCTGTATTTTATGAGAGTCTTCAAAACTAGATTTTGACATTTGACTTCTTTTGCAATAAAATCTCAATTGCTACAAAAGCAACATCATCTTAAATTCCTTTGAATGCAAATCTATTCATGCAATTGTTGTACACTAATTGCAAACATAATTTAAACAATTGTTGGTCAAAAATTGCAAAGCTTGACTTTTCCAAATCAAAATACGCCTTACCCTGATGGATGGAGGAGTTCTTTGCTTGATCAGTGATAAACTAATTCAAATTCATCAATAGAGGATGATAACAATTCAGTCACCAAATTTAGAGTTGCAAAACACTGTAACTATTAGGAAAAGGATGTGGTATTATGGTGAGCTTGTGACATATACTCATGGATATTAGTTCAGTAGGACTAATACCGTGGAGACTATTCGTAACAATTCCCTTGAGTACCCTAGCGCACAGTGACTAAAAAAGTAGTCCTAACAAATGGTGTCAGCAAGACATCTTAGGCATAAAAATAAACCTATGAAAATCCCATGAAAGTTTATTCCCTTGAGATCTCTGTACAACCTGCAAGATACATCCTTACAGAATCACTAATAACTTACACTGAAGGAATTTAAATGAACAAGAGCTAAGTCCATGCATCAAGCTAAAACCACAACTTCTAGTTTCATTAGCAGTAGTAAATATTGCTTGATCAGTGACACAATAATTGGTAAAGTCAACAAATTCATACTTGCATCTGCATAATAGCAGCATAGGTGGTTCTTAGTTCAATAGCCATTGCTTTGAGGCCTCTGTAACATTTGTGGTTCCAAGGTTGTGCAAAATAATCTTTCTTATTAAACCATTTTATTCAGAACAAACCTATGGCTAAACAGAGATCGATGGCAGGGCTGAACCCACACTGCAATAGGTGATATTCCAACACATTCACTTCATCCACACTTGCAATCAAAGCCTAATTGGCCTGACATTGACCTCATAAATCCACAAAGACGGATTGGAGAGAGGAGAGCACGGGGGGATCCACACCTCATCGTTGTCGACGCCGACGAGGAAGAAGAGGGACGCGTAGCGCCTGTAGACGACCTTGTAGTTCCGGTGCTCCACGAACGAGCACTGCATCAGAACAAATACAGCGTGGGTCTCAGAAACAGGAAGCAGGTCCCAGAAACAGGACTTGTGCGGAAAAAAAAACTAAATCTCGATCCAGATCCAAGAAGACGCGCGCCATCCACCCGATCTGGCGATCTGGGCCCGAGATCCGCGGCCGGACTATCGACAAACGGTTCTTGGATCCCGAAAGTGAGCGGGGCGGGCAAGAAGGCGGGGGAGAACGGGTGGACGGACCTGCTGGTCGGTGCGGGCGAGGCACTTGCGGACGATCTCACCCTCGAGGGCGCGGCGCTCGTCGAGGGAGAGGTGCTCGTAGTACTGCGCCAGCCGCGTCTGGCCCTGCTTGTTCACGAACAGCACGAACCGGATCGTCATCCTCCTTCCCCTCCCCTCCTGCTCTGCTGCCTGGAGGGCGTCGTCTTCCACCTCTCGGTTAGTCGAGAGTCGAGACAGCACGCCCGAACGGCCCCAACCCACTCCAAGTCTCCAATTCTACGAATATGCAAATAACCTAATTTCCAAGGGTTCCTTTGTAAATGGAGCGATGAAAAACCTTGCTTTGCATAACCTAATTTCCAAGGGTTCCTTTGTAAATGGAGCGATGAAAAACCTTGCTTTTGCTCCTATCCTACGCGTATAAATGCTGAATGCAAACGGCTTCATAAAACATTCGAGTCCAAATACTGGGAACTAAAAATTATTTAAGGTCAATGTCAGGACTATACAAATTTCTTCCCGTCTTTGTGGATTTTCTAACAGATCTTCAAAAATATCTACAATTCAATATGAATTTCACAGATTTTGGTATGGGGCAAGGAAAAGATGAACTCAGAAAGAGCCTCAAAACTCCAAGTTTCGAATCAGTGTTCGTCTAAAAAGGATTGTGTAAAACATGGTTACTAGATGGGGCTAAATGGCTGTTTAACATGTGGTTTTAGTCGGACACTAACAAGTTCACTTGAATTATTATATGTAAGGGTGCAGAGGAACAATTGCATCGACATAAATTTTGGATGCTACCTTCAAGATTGTTAATGCTCGAATGAAGAGATATATTCGAATCCTTGTTAAAAGTTTGATGAAAGATTAAAAGATTCAAAATTCTGAAAAAGATTTCCAAGGGTCTTAGGAGCATTGGTAACTACGGTGATTTGAGTATGAACAGATATTTGATTGCTACTAAAGCTAAACCAATGGCGGAGCTAAGGCCCGGCAACCATGGACCGTTGCCCGGGCTCCCCGGCTACTTGCGCTTTAGGCCCAAAGGCCAAGTATAGAACAAAAGGCCAGCGCTGAGGGGCGCCGCCGCTGCTTTAGGTCCAAAGGCCAAGTATAGAGCAAAAGCTCAAGCCCTCTAAAATTCCTGGTAAACAAAGAAATACTCTTTCCATCCAGATGTATTGCATCAAAAGAGACGGTTTAGCTATAAAAAACTTGAGACGTGCAAATAAGGTTGTGCATTTTTCTATTGAATACTAGGATTGTACCCGTGCGTTGCTACGGGCTAACATTACGGGAACAAAATTAGCATAGAAATATTATTTTCTAAAAAAACTAAAGCATAAATTGCACATATGTCAAGATCACACATAAGCATTATAATTAACGTTTGTTCATAGAAATTATTGCATCTCCTTAAAATGTTTTGCACCAGGCGATTGCAATGTATTGAAGCTGCAACTCTTTTATCTGAATCACATCGATGTACTCCTACTTGTAACCATATATGTGCAAACATATTTGAGAGAAGCCCAAAAACACATAAGGGAAAAATACTTATATTTGTTTATGTGCGCGGCATTGCAATTCTACTAAGCCAAACTTGACATGTCACCTGGTCTCTTAGCAACACTTAATCTGCATTAAAAAAATCCAAAGCCAATTAACATTGTATACTGAAATTTTCTAAGGAGAGAAGAATCTGTTTACATGAGCCTACATTAGTCGCACGAACATGCAAAATCAAACACAGCTATCATCTTATGGTAATGTTGTTCCACAGGAGATAGAGCTCAAGCAGTACTGCATTACTCAGAACCTAGGCTTTAGTATCAATGAGAAGGCTTGTCTCACGTTGCTGATCATCTGGAAGAAACAAAATCACCTCTCACATCTAAAAGCACTTTTGGATTGGTAAAAAAACAAGCAAGTTGATCAACACAAATGTTGTATCTAACATTTTATTGGTTTTGTAACTCGGCTTTGCCATGACAGCTCAGACATTGCCAAATAACTTTCCTTGCAAGGACTCAGCTTCAGACAACGTTTACAACTTGAATTCAGAAAAGACGTGCAGCTATTCAGAATAAATTATAAGAAACAATACAAAATGAGACAAGAAGAATCGAAATACTAATTGAAATCAGATAAATGGAACATTTCAGAGTAGCCAAAGGGCCAAATTGATGGAAACTCTCACCCTCAAATCCTAGAATCAGCTAGATGTTGCTGCATATAAGATTAGCGCATTCAAATAGTTTTTTTATATAAAACCTTTTTCATAACATTAGATGTAGTAATTATTATTAGAAGTAGTAATTTGATTCTATTTCAGATATAGTTCTATCCTGATTTAAGCTATACTGATTAGACATGACAATCATGAGAGTCAGCAAGAAATCCCAAATACTCGTACCTTATATATACACCCATTCTTCAACCCATAAAAGCTGCAAATTAAAAATAATACTCTGCATCTAATGTCTAAAGATCATAGCCAGTGAGACCATTTGACCAAACAGACACTATCACCTGTTATGAAGGAATATTGGCATCATCTCAGGTTCTTACGAATAAAGCAAACTTTGTGGGCGCTAATAAATTTTTAGGCAAAAATGGCTATATTTCTGTATCATATGATATTAACAAAGTCTAGAATCTCAAGTAAGGCGGCAAAATACTTATACTGTAATACACGGGGCATCCAACAAGTTAATAATAAGCAGTGCATTTTTTCAAAGAAACTAGTACCTACCTGCACAACACATGACTGTCCCTTTTGAACATACATCCACACAGAGTCTCTGCTGTAGGGATTTTCAGATGGGCAGTAGGGATGACTTAGGATCCTAGCTTGAACACAATTCAGAAGCACCTAACACTAATACAGGAGCACCTATATGCGTAGCACAGAATAGGCTAAAATAAAATATAGCCAACACAAATAAGCAGTTCAATCTCTAGCTCTGACCGGATAAAAAGACCAATACATATTATTAGATATATTAGAACTGGAAAAAAAGATCAATACATATTATATAGTAGACCAATGGGTCTGCACAATTAGAACTAATTTATTGTTAAGAAATTTGTATCTGTACTCTGAATTCATGGTCGGTTTTATGCTTGGGACCTACAAAGCTATGGATGAACTCACATACGTAGTATCCGCATAAATTGTTCCCCGGATTCTATCTCAAACACTATATATATGGCAGAAGAAGTTATGAATTTTTTCTTGTATCCAAGGAAGTATCACAAGATGTGAAAATTCAACACATATCGGGAATTCAGGCTTCAAATCAAGTTCCTCGAATTCACTTACGTGATGTCAACGGAAGTGATCCCATGCTTTGTTAAGAATGTCTATGAGATTTTTGTATTGTCTCTTGATTTCCTCAAAGAGTCCATGACATAGATCGCGCTTCCATCAACCGCGATAATGAGTATCCAGTAGAAGCTGTACATATATGCATAGCTAAAGCTAGTTAGTCTTATGTTTAACTGCTAGTTAAAAAAAAGAGATAGGAAACACGCTCACTTGAAATTGTATGGTAGAAGTATGTACTTCTTGTATTGGTTGTCTAGGAATTCAAGGTCCGATTTGGTCAGTTGACTCGTTTATAATATCCGTGTCCATGAAGCCGATGTCATAGTATCCTTTCCTCTGATAAGTTTGAATCTCCATCCTGCATGATACAAAATCGAATAGGAGTTAAGACATCGCACAATGACTAGAACGGAGATTTTGAAGTTAGAGCAAATTAAAAACTTACAGAACTCAGAAACTAATGAGTGACTTGTCAAGTGCGTCTTTATTGTAAAGGAAATAGAGTTCCTCTAGCGGCACATTTATAATGTCTTCCCCACGGAAATAATGTTGATCTCCAATCCAAACTTCAAGCATGAGTAAACTATTGGTTGAAGCCTCCATGTACCATTGGTGCAATTTGTACATCTTCCTTGGAAGACCGTCCACCAACTGCGGCCACACAAGCTCTTTCACTAACTGAAATTTGCATTTACCAGCCCCAGGGTGCTTTGGGATGTCATCCTCCCCTCGAAGTTGAGCTGTTGTGAGATTTGTATCTTTGGCGAGGTTCTAATCAAACTCCGAAAGTACATGGAGCGAGGCAATGGATTGGTTGGATTGGTTTCCGAGCTGTGGAATACTTGTACCCCTTGTCTTCTTCTTTTGAAAAGATTTTGTTATTGAGCGGTTTTAGTCAGATAGCGGTAGTTTTTCTACCTTTTTCTCCATGCTTCTAATAAAAGCTTGAAATTTAACCTTATCAAGTGGTGTATCTTTCTTCACAGGAGGACTATCTAGGAGGACTTTAAGCATCCTTGGAAGGTGAAGACGAAGGTTTCACTGACCCAGCCTCATCCTGTGGTTTATTTGTGCCACCTGCAACGGTAGTACTAAGTGGACCTGAAACACCCGGGACTGGCGATGGAGCATAACGACCACCAAAAGGAGGTTCTTGACCCGCCGCAATAGCATCTTCA
This sequence comes from Setaria italica, assembly GCF_000263155.2. Lineage (NCBI taxonomy): Eukaryota > Viridiplantae > Streptophyta > Magnoliopsida > Poales > Poaceae > Setaria > Setaria italica. The sequence goes on along the minus strand of NC_028455.1, from coordinate 23,903,347 downwards.
TGATATCTTTGCAAATAATGAAGCATTGGCCTCTCCCACGTGCTCATTTTCTTCGACTTATTATGAGAGCCAACTATGATTTTCCCCTTGCCGCGAGAAGAATGACGATCGCCCCCACCATCGCCACTACCTCCAGCAGCAGTAGCCATCTCTATGTACCATAATTTATTTAGCTCATATTTGCAAATGACTAAACTATGAACAAATTATATTTTTTCCCACAATTTATTTAGCTCAAACATATTATATAAATGAAAAGTTTCTCCATTGTAGCTTATTCTAAAAATGACTAATTACATACCTCTATTTCATCTTATTATCTCTATGTACCACAATTTATCTCGCTCATATTTGCAAATTACTAAAATATGAACAAATTATATTTTTTTCCATAATTTATTTAGCTCATATTTGTAAAGGACTAAACTATGAAATTATTCCTCTAACCTCGTATCAATTTCTTTGACTAATATGAAACATAGCATCCAAAAAATTATAGCTTATTCTAAAAACCACAAATATGAGCTCTAAATAACACATGCATATAAATAAAAATTTTCTCCATTGTACCTTATTCTAAAAATCACAAATTACTGTAGCTTTAAAGCATAATACTTAGTATACTAACCATGTATCAGGGAGGATGAAGTTTCTAACCTTTAGAACACTTGAATGAGTGAAATTCCCACGAAATGGTCAAAACTCCGGTAGCACCTCCCCTATTTCGCCATGATTGGATGAAGCCCAAGCTAAAGAAAATGGCTCGGGCAGGAGAAAGAAGACGCCTGATTTATAGGAGGAAAGTTAGTACCGGTTGGGAGCTCCAATCGGTACTAAAGGTCACCTATTAGTACCGGGCGAAGGCCGTTAGGCACATTAGTACCAGATGGAGATTCCACCCGGTACTAATGGGTGACATTTAGTTCCGGTTGGAGCTCCCAACCGTACTAAGGGGGTCACCGGGAGCTCCTGAGGAACTAGCCGTTAGACTCGGTGCTACTACTCACATTAGTACCAGGTCAAAAACTAATCGGTACTGAGCTTCGGAAAGAATGCCGAGTTTTCCGGTAGTGGCGTTACATATAGGCTTTCTGAAGCCAATCGATGACTAGGACACAAAGATGGTCCAAGCAATGCAAATCATAAAGAAGTGTGATGGACTTCCCTAGCAATATCAATAATAGGCGGTTTTTTAGCCACTAAGCCTAAATCTGCCACTGAATGGAAGAAGACAAATGATCGGATTAGTGCAGAGTTAGAGATGAGTCCAGAGCTTAGGACAATAAAAACAGTCCTTGTGAGGAGCTATGATGATCTACCCTACCATCTGAAGTCACGTTTCTTGTACTTGTCCATATTTCCAGAGGACCACAAAATTAGGCGAAAACATCTGATCAGGCGGTCGGTTGCAGAGGGATATGCAAGGGAGAGGCACGGCTTGACGGCAGAGGAGGTAGGTGACAAGTACTTCGAAGACCTTCTGGATAGGAGTATGATCCTGCCCGGGGAAGATGTGAATATTTATAGTGGCAAAATTGACTCTTGTCAACTTCATGACATCATGCGCCAAATATGCATCTCAAAGGCACGGGAGGAAAACCTAGCTTTTACACTGGAGGAAGGATGCAGTTTCAGCAGCACACAAGGCGCAATACGTCACCTTGCGGTTAGTAGAAACTGGAACATAGACAATCAGGATGTGTTTGAAAGAATTGGAGACTTGTATGGTGTGCGTGCGGTCATTGACTGCTTTTGGAGAGTGCAGATCATTTTCCATTTCCAAAAAGATGAGGTTCCTCCGAGTGATGGATTTGCAAGGCACACACGGAATATCATCTTAATCAGATAGGGGAGCTCATCCACCTAATGTTTCTTTCTCTCCGAGGATGCATGTGATTAGACAAGCTGCCTAATTCCTTGGGGAATTTGACAAACCTACAAACACTGGATATCAGACGCACATTTGTAAGGAAACTGCCGCCCAATGTCAAAAACCTCAGAAAGCTACAATTCCTCCGTGGCAGTTTCTTCACTGTTCCGAGAGGGATTGGGAAATTGAATGCCCTGTGCACATTGGACAAGGTCCAAGTACATAGAAAAGGGAAGGGCAGCATAAGAGAGTTCGCACAGCTTTATCGGCTGCGCAAGTTAGGAGCAGAGGATATAGGAAAAACAAACAGCAAAGAATTCTGGTCTGCCATTGATAGTCTGAATCATCTGCGAACTCTGTCAGTCAACTGGCACAACTAATGATGAGTTGGATGGTCCTTTGGGTGGGAGTTTGTTACCTCCAAAAAAGGTTGAAAGTCTCAAGTTGAATGGCCGAGTAGTCCGATTAACAGAGTGGATCCATCAGCTCCAGAATCTATCGAGGCTACGCCTTCTGCATACAGAACTGAATCAAGATGCCATACAGGCCCTTGGGAAGCTACCAAATCTTACAATTCTACATATGTCATCGGATTCATTCAAGGGAGAGGAGCTCATTTTCAAAGAGGGATCTTTACCTAGTCTCGTTCTTCTGGAGCTTCATTTCATAAGTGACGACGTGTTTATCAAGTTTGAAGATGGAACGATGTCTAAACTGGAGCTGCTACGAATTGTGGGTTGGAGCGACCAACAGGAATTGTCAGGGCTAAGGTATCTCACGAAGCTCAAGGAACTTCGCCTGGGAGACCTTGGCTCCTGTTTGGATCAACTAGCGGAACATCCTAATAACAATGTCATCGTGATGAGAAACATCCTAATAACGCTGCCGTGCGCCCCTCGCCGATCCATCGCCGACCGTCGCGTTGAGGCCTTGCCGGGGCAGCCATCAGTCGTCGGAGGCCGCAGGGGAGTAGTTCAGGAGCTAGGATCCTTATCCTCATCACCATGAGCGGTGGACAGGTCCGGTGTATTTGCTTTTGCTTTTTTTCAACTATTTCCTCCAACTATTTCCTCAGATCCTTTTACTGTGTTGGCGCTGCTCAGGTCCGACGGATGGAGTTGACGCACAAAGCTTGGAGCAGCCACGCGGGCATCGAGGTAGGGGCGATGACGCATGAGGGTTTGAGCGGGGATTCCTTGCTCTTTTTGCTTCACGGGGAGGTCTGTATCCACTGTCCATTCTATGAGCTGAGCACTGAAACACAGCTTCCATTATATGTACTTGTAATTTTGATCAAGTCTAGACATTTTAGCTTAATAACCATATATGGTTCCTGTTCGGTGAAATGTCTCACCCATATATCCGTCGAGAGGCTGTGTGCTCAGTATGATTTCGTTCGTCGATTTGCAGCTAATAGGGACTGGTTACCTGAATTATCGATTGTGCTTTGATCACAATAACATATTCATTAAGGATGTCTCCAATTCTACTATTTTTTAAAAAAATTCCTTGATTTTCTTGCATTCTTTTGATTCTAAATAAAGTTAAATTTTCAAGTAAGATTGGGAGATAAGAAATTGGTAGGTCTTTTGGCCAGCAATTTTTGGTCTGAGTTCTATAAGATCTGTTTTGACTTTTTTTGGTGATTGTGCAAGATCTTATGGTTATCTGTGGTGATCAGAGAGATCACTCCATCAGCAGCAGCACAGGTCATCTCTTTCGTTCCTTATACTCACTACGGGAAAGTTAAAAGTTGCCGAGTGTATTTTTTTTGCCGAGTGGTTTTTTTCAAGCACTCGGCAATAGCTCTTCGCCGAGTGCCAAGCCAAAAACACTCGGCAAAAAAAATACACTCGACAAATCGGGGCTTTGCCGAGTGTCAAATAAAAAACACTCGGCAAATTACTCTCTTTGCCGAGTGTCAAAAAAAACACTCGGCAAAGAGGGGGGTTTGCCGAGTGTCAAAAAAAAACACTCGGCAAAGAGGGGCGTTTGCCTAGTGTTTTTTTTGACACTCGGCAAAAAATAATTTTTTTCCTCTTTTCACCATGAAATTTTTTCTACTCCCCACATACAACATGTGGTACTCCATGTTAAAATTTGGTATATTTTTGGATTTATTTGCTATATTTATTTAATTAATTGCATTTCAAGGAAAATTTTGGTATAAGTCAAATTTGAACTGCAAGTAATTCAAATTATGGAACAAAATGAGTAGAAAAATGATATTCATGTTATTTGGCCCAATTTGAGACCTGACCCATGAAATGAAAAGAAATTTCGAACATCTTGTTCAAGAAACACGACCATGAACGTGTGGCAGTAGTATTTTTAAATTGTAAAAAAACAAGCAAAGTCTGAAAATCATGAGATTTATCATGATGTGATGATATAATACGTGGAGGCTGTGGAAAAAAATTGAGAAGGTTTTGCACATTTCATCATGTACAATGATTACAAACCGAAGCATCTCAGAAGAAGAATAGTAACTTTGAGAGGATTCGATAAGATTTAGAGTCGAAGTGACGGTCGAGTTTGGTTTGACTACAAAACTTTTTGTATAATCAACAGAGAATATATATTAGTTCGTGTGAAAATTTGGTATTTTTTTGAAACTGTTAGATATTTTTTAATTTTTTTTCAAAAAAAATTTGCGGAGTGTCCTAAGTTGGACACTCGGCAAATAAATCGTTTACTGAGTGTCCACGTAGGACACTCGGCAAACCAGACAGCCCCCCACCCCACGCCTCAAAACACCCCCCCTGGTTTTCGGGCAGATCGGAACTATAACCTGGGCAAACAGCATAACTTCAGTCTTACGTTGGAGCGATGTGGCTACGAAAGTCCGGAGCAGCAAGTGTGGCTTAATGACGAGAAAGTGTACGAATACGAGAGCGGACAAGTTGGAAGCGACGAGGGCATGCATCCGCCCACCGGCTCAAATTACTTTTCACAAATCGCAGGGATCAGAGTTAAGAGATCATTAAAAAGAGAAAAGAAGGA
>NC_028455.1:23830167-23898374 GCF_000263155.2 Setaria italica | reverse complement strand
GAAAGAGAAAGAAAAGAGGAAGGGAGGAGAGGAGGGCCCCTCCCCTCCCTCTCCCCCGGCTCACGGGCCAGATCCGGGCGGCGGACGGGCCAGATCCGGGCGGCGGGGGCTAGATCCGACTCCATCGTCCACGTAGACCGGCGGGGGGCGGCGGAGGAGGGGAGAAGGGGAGGCGGCGTCCGGCGGGCGGCGGAGACTAGATCCGGGCGGCGGATGGGCTAGATCCGGGCGGACGGGCCAGATCCGGCTCTCCCCCGCCACCGTCCTCGTCCATCGTCCTCGTCCACCGGCGGATGTGGCGGCGTGGCGGGCGGCGGTTGTGGTGGTGGTGGAGGCCGGTGGGCGGCAGCTATGGCGAGGCGGCGGTGGTGGAGGCCGATGGCCGGCGGCTGTGGCGTGGCGGCGGCGGCGGTGGCCGGCAGTGGTGCCGGCTGCCACTTTTGTTTTTTTTATTTTTTTCGAAAAATATGTTTGCCGAGTGTTTTGTTGTCACTCGGCGCGCACGACATAGAACACTCGGCAAAGCTAACTTTGCCGACTCAAAATTTACCGTGTGTCGTTTGCCGAGTGTTACACTCGGCAAACGTTTCGCCGAGGGTTTTCGGGCCTTCGCCGAGTGCCCCACGGCGAACTGTCTGTTTCCCGTAGTGACTCCTCTTATTACCAATTTGATGTTACCAGAGATTGCCAATGTTTTGGAAGGGCTTGCTAAGGAGTAGGCATGGCAATGTTCCAGGGTGGAAGAGAACTGCAAAGCTTGCTTCTTGTGCACCCATGGAGTCCATTGAGAAGATCCATGGAGGGAGCAGGTCTGCCATCAAGCAAACCAGAACCACAAGGTAATTAAGCCAAATCGACATGTCCTTTTTTTGAGTAATTCGAATGTCATTATGATTTCAGCTAATTCGCAGTATGGAGGCTCATGAGGTGCTTCTCAGTTTCCTAATAGTAACGACAAAGCAGAGGTGCTTCTTAGTTTTCTAATAGTAAATACAATGCGCTTCCACAGGATCCTTCAGTTTTCTCTGTCAATTTAAGTTGACAGATGAAGTGTTAGTGCCGTTTATGAACTGCTCCATCCAGTAAATTGCCAAATCAGAATAGAGATTGCATTATATTGATTAGACAACAATTCTCAGACTGGTGTTTGCACAATGCAGAAATTCTTGATAGTTTGTCTTGTGGTTTCTTTTATAGGTCCACAAAAATCAAATCTATGCATTCCTGGAGGTGCGGCAAATCTATCGCAAAGTATGTGTTTGATATGGTTTCCTTTGTGGAGCTCTCTTCTTGGGTACAGCAGGAGTACTTTGTTGGTAGCTTTCCTACCATTTCTTCTTTCTATCAGTTCTATGATAGACTTGCTTTTATGTTAATTCTGTTTCTTGTTCTGTACATGTGTCATTTTCAGATACCATCGGCGTTATTGTTGGTTAGTTTCTCCTCCTACTGCAGGTTGCTATACTCAGTGTCTATAAGTCAGATTTTGTTGGATCTCCATGATTTTTGCACCGTGTCCATGGAACATGAAAGCGCGTAGCATCTTGGAGGTGTTGTCCCTGATCCCAAACAATCTAAACATGGAGATAATAACTGATTTTCTTCTAATTTGTTTTCGTTCATCTATTTTTCTTGTAACCAGGATAAAATAGAAATATTTCATTACTTAAGGTGACAAGATTAGACAACTATTATTCTATATACTGTGTGTGCATCTGAAAGTCTAACTTGCTCTTAATTTTTTTAGATTAAGGAAAATGTTCCAGCCTCCGCAATCAGATTTTGAAAGCGTACAGCTGCAAATTACAACTTGCAGTACTCAGACTTTCCACACCTCAAACTCAACACGAGTTCTAAACACAAAGAATCAAACTGACCAAAGAAGCAAGCTCTTGAATCTATTTCTAAGCTTCCAGTCGGACTTGCTGAAGCTCATCCTGATGACAACCTTCGGCAATTCTTTTAGGCTGCTCCTGTCTTGCATAACTCTCAAACTACCCACACCTCAAACACAACACAAGTTCTAGACAAGAGAAACAAAAGGACCAAGGAAGCTAGTTCTTGAAAGGATTCATGAGTTTCAAGCTGGACTTGCTGAAGATCCTCTGCTGGCAATCTACGGCAACCAGTCACCAGAAAACTCCTTTGAGATGAAGCTTAGAAACCCATTTAGACTATACACGCTATGCTTGTAGTCTATTTCTGAAATTCCATTCATACTTGTTGAAGAAGTCCAATGCAGTAGTTTCCAGTTTGCGGCAATTCTCCTTCAAAGCAACTTTCTCTTCCTCTTAAGAGAGCATCGCCCATGTTCTTGTCCAGAAAGTCCCCCTGAAAATCACTTGCACAAACGAGTTAGGAATGGTTCTTCTGAACACTACCTCATTTCTATTCAACCAGATTGCACAGAAAAGAGCTGAGGCGCCTATCAACATTTGTTTTCTAATCTGCCAGGAGAACCCTCTAAGCTAAGGTCCCAACATATTAGACACATTAGTCTACGGTTGAATTCCAAAAGAGAGATACACAACATTCCAAATGAACCTAGCCATATGACAGTTGAAAAACAAATGTTGTACAGTCTCTTCAGAGTTGCAGAAACAACATTTGGTACTTCCTTGCCATGTTCTTTTGGCAAGATTATCCTTTGTCAGTATAACACATTTTTTCAAATACCACATGAACACCTTGATCTTGAGAGGAAGTTTAATTTTCCAGGATGCACACAAAGATGGTGTTCCTTCATGTTGCATTATCTGTTTGTACATTGATTTCACTGTGAATTCCTTATTTTTATTTAACTCCAAAGGAAAATATCTTTTTGGTCATTTAGCCTGTATTCTGCCACTTCAGGCACCAGTTTAAGCCATTCATTCAGTTTGTCTCCTGTCAATGCCCTTCTAAATGACACATTCAGGGGAACATTGCTACAAACTTTGACAACCGTTTCATTTATTTTTCTAGCTATGTTATACAGGGATGGGAATCTTTTCATCAAAGTTTCATTTCCAACCCATACATCATTCTGTACTTCAAACTTGCCCATTGACATGAATTGATCCTTTATTTCCATGAGGCTGGCTCAAAACTGTGAGTCACCCGACTCCTTTGACACTTGAGTTAGTGTTTTATTAGCTAGATATTTTCTTCTTAGCAAACTTTGCCAATTCTCTCCTCATTCAGAATTTTAAATAGCCACTTGCTTAACAGGCATCTATTTTGAACTTCCAAACTAGTAATACCCAGGCCGCCCATATTCTTTGGAGCACAAAGGATGCTCCATTTAGTTGATCTATATTTTTTATTATGCTCATCACACTGTCGAAAGAATCTAGATCTGTAATAGTCTAATCTTTTAAGAACACCTTTAGGTATTCTAAAAAAGAACATCATAAACATTGGTAGGCTGGAGAGGACAGAGTTTATTAGCGCTAACCTTCCTCCCACAGACAATAGTTTGCTCTTCCAGCTTCCTAATTTTTTCTGGAACCTTTCTTCAATCATATTCCAATCCTTATTTGAGATTTTATGGTGGTTCATAGGGATGCCTAAATATTTAAAAGGAAGAGATCCTTTCTGGCAGCTAAAAATCTGCACACAGTCTCCCACCCTATCTTTTGCCTCCCCAAAACAAAACAACTCACTCTTATAGAAATTAATTTTAAGGCCTGAGAGCTTTTCAAATGTAAATAGTACTAGCGTCAAGTTTTTGGCCTGCTCTAGATTGTTTTCCATAAAGAGTATTATATCATCTGCGTACTGGAGAATTGATAATCTTCCATCTACCAGATGTCGCACTAGGCTTCTAATTTGATCATTGTCTCTAGCCCTTGAAGTAAAAATAGCTAACATATTTGCTACCACATTAAACAGGACCGAAGATAAAGGGTCCCCGCCTCAAATCTTTTTTTCTTTGAAAGAAGTGCCCAATGTCATCATTTACTTTAACCTCCACACTTCCCCCACTCACTATAGTTTCAATCCACTTACACCACGTTGAAGAAAACCCCTTCGTTTCTAAAGCCTGTTGCAAGAATGTCCAATTAACTTTGTCACATGTTTTCTCAAAATCTAGTTTGAGTATAATCCCACTCTGTTTTTTCCCACGCAGTGCATGGATAGTTTCATGTAAGATGACGACCCCCTCCATAATATACCTTCCAGGTAGAAAGGCTGTTTGTGATGGTCTAATAACTTTATTAGCCACCATGCTCAGTCTATTAGCTATCACCTTTGTAAAGAATTTGAAGCTAACGTTTAGCATATAAATTGGCCTGTATTGTTGTATCATGTTAACCTCCTTATGTTTTGGGATTAAAGTTAAAATCCCAAAATTTAAGCTATGTAGAGGGAGCTTGCAGTTGTGAAACTCTTTAAACATGGCCATTAGGTCATTCTTAATAAGACTCCAAAACACTTGGTAGAACTCTACTAAGAAACCATCAGGTCCCGGCGCTTTATTGTGATTCATCTGAAAAATGGCGTCTCTAACTTCCTTTTCCGTAAATCTTTCAGTTAAAATCTTATTTTCCTCCCTTGACACTTGAGGAATATCCTCTGTCATGGATTCGTTCATAGAACAATTGTTTCTCTTTTGTGAACCAAATAGACCTTTATAATACTTTGTTATGTATTTTTTTAAGATTCTCATCCCCTTCAATAACTCTCTCTTCCTGTTCAAGCCTGAAAATTCTAGTTTTCCGATGCTTGCCATTTGCTATCATTTGGAAATAACTTGCTCTTAATTTACCTAAGAGGCATATAGAAAATTATGTGTGCTGTTCTAACTAAAAAAGATGCGTTGATATGGACGCAGATGGCTTATTATTGATAAAGGGAAGGGCGGTTATTTGGAGCATAAGTGAACTGGGCTAACGGATCGTCCTCCTCGACAAAATTGAGGTGCCGTATGCACTTGTGATGGCAAGTCTAGCTTGCCATCAAATATCGAGTTTATGTTTTGTTTGCGACGATGTAAAGCCCTGGTCCTTGTGATTGGTGCATTGAAAAGTTCATTAGCAAAATCTTAGCTTTGTATACTATTTTTTTTTTGCAAGCATGTAAGCAGTATAGGACAAGGTGTGTAAGAGTTAATACTGAACTGTATTTGTTTCTTATATGCTTATTCAGTGTTATTTTGAAGTGGATTTCAAGGCGGGAGATAACTGGAGCTTGCCCAGGCACCTGCAGCTTAAGGAGGCGTGCCGATGTGGGTCAACTCTTAATTAGCAACTGTATGTTTGAATGGTCCTACTGTCATGTGTGTCTTGAACTATTTAATTCTGTTTCTTGCCTTTGTTGCATGATTGAACTCTTTTTCCATAAAATTAAGTTAATACAGCTACTGTTGTGAAGTTTGTTGTTAATGTATGAAATATGATTTGTTTAGCCTTTGGATACCGTATCGTACCAAGCTTTGTTTAATGACGGAACTACAATCTTGGATGATATATCTATTCCATATTTGTACCTATTTTCACATTATTATTGTCCTATTGAATCAAATGTGTATTACAATATAAATGTTTTGTTGCCCATAGCAACATACGGGCACGATCGTAATACAAGAAAAACGGGAAATTTCTTCGGAGCTTTGGTCAGGCATTATTCTCCCTATCAAATTTTGAGAAATCCATGTTTCTGTTGCTTGCATTGAAACTTGAAAGAGGTCCTGCGAGCTTTTCCAAAAAAGAAAAAAGAAAAAAAAAGGAAAAAGAAAAAAGCTGCCACTTATGCATCAGGTGTGGTGGTCTTCTTGGTCCATCAAAACCGTCGGCAACCACTTTCCCGTGTGGCCCGGCCTTCTGCTCACAGCTCACCCATAATTAATTTTTATGCAAACACGTAATATATTTGCTCATAAATTTTTACCAAAATTTGGCTTCATAATTTCACCCGAACCATATTAATTTTACACCCATAAATTTGGCTTGAATCCCATGTACCCAACCAGAAATCATAAACAATCGGAGTAAGTTGGAAAGAGGGAAGGAACATAGATCATGAATTTCTACTACTATCACAGTTTTTAACAAAAGTAGAGGAATTCGTGAGACTGAACCGATTAAGCAGTCCGTCAATTTTTTTCACAAGTATGAAGGGGTAGAAGACGAGGACTGAAAAGAAAAGGAAAAATAAAAAAAAGATATTCTCTCCGTCCCAAATTACTATTCATTTTGAATTTTCTAGATACGTAGATTTTGCTATGTAACTAGATATATATTAGACAAATATTATGTCTAGATACATAAAAAAAACTATATACCTAGAAAAGCTAAAACGAATAGTAATTTGAGATTGGGGGAGTAAGTTGTTAGGTGACCTGGTATTGCTTTTTCAGTTAAGCTGACAAATCAAAAGTGGTTTTCAGCCCAAACAAAAGCAAACACGCGCTAAACTTGAGCGAAAACAGATCAAAACAGTGCTCGTAAAAAAACAAAGAGGCGGCAACGGTGCGCCACCAGAACTACGACGACACTGCCGTCCCTATTCCCCGACCTCAGCATGGCCCTCTCTGCTGCCGACCTCCCGGCACACTGGCGCTAAGCCCCTCACATACATACTGGATGTTCCAGGGGCTATGGCCGTCAGTACCTCCTCTAAATTTGGCCGGTATGAATGACGGAGATGGAACTTTAGTAGTGAATTAAAACTTCTTTGTAACTTTAATTTTGGCGAGCATTCCTATCTATTCCTAAGGAAGTCTGAGTCAATCGCAGTCAGTGCATACTTTCTCGCTAGAATGTCACTACTGAGAAACCGAACATTCGCCGATGGCGTTAGTACCGACCAGACTTTGGTTCGGTACTAACACGTGTTAATGATACTTCCTGCTGAGAGGAGCTGCTAGGGATGCATCGTACTCTTATGTGATGGTTGACTTGGTCCATCAAAACTGTCGGCAACTACCTATGTGGCCAACTAACAATATTTTCCATGCATAGACTTGCCTTGAATCTCAATCAGATTTTATAAATTTTTTTAGATAAATGAATAGTTCAATATTCCGACCTCTACATCACAGTGTGAAATATCTAGATATTATTATAAAATAAAAAGGATTGGATAAAGTAAATAGTCTGAGTAAATTGAAAGGATGGAGCATGGAATCATTAACCTCTGCTACTATCACATACTATTTCAACTTATATCACCTGCAGGAATGATCTGAACCACAAGAATTCTAGAAAACTAAACAGTTTAAACAAGACTATCATTGTCTTCCCAAAAAAAAATGAAAAGAAAAACAGTATCAATTTTTTCACAAGCAGATCTGCAGATGGCCAGATGATACGTCAGGTGGTAATCAAAAGTAACTTGAGATGAAGAGAAATGCAGAAAAATGGAAAAGAATAAGATAATTTGTTAGGTGAGCTGGTGTCGCTTTTGTGAGTTAAGCTGACAAATCAAAAGGGGTTTTCACCCCCAAACAAAGCAAACACGCGCTAAGCTTTGTTTGCGCCTAAAACTGCTCTGAAACAAGGCAAGAAAATCGCAGGCAAAAAACCGGCAATGGCGCGCCTCTTCCGTTCCAGTGACCCCGCCGCCGGCGCCACCAGCGCGCCGCCGCTGCCGTCCCCACTCCCCGACCTCGGCGTGCCGCTCTCCGCCGCCGACCTCCGCGCCACCGCCTACGAGCTGCTCGTGGCCGCCTCGCGCGCCACCGGCGCCAGGCCCCTCACCTACGTTCCTCAGTCCGCGACGGCGGCTGGCAAGCTGAAGGGGGCCTTCGGGTTCGGGTCCTCGGCGTCCTCCAATGGCGGGACGGCGGCGGCGCTGGAGCTTGTGCGGGTGCGGATGGGGGTCACGGTGGAGGCGGACGCGAGGATCCGCCGGGCGCTGCTCCGCGTCGCCGCCGGACAGGTTAGGATCTCGGCTTCTTGAAAGGGATAATGCAGCTTAATTTGTTTATCAAATGTGTAATCTTTCGTGGTTGTTGCTTTGTCGGCTGGTTCGGGATAGTTCCGTGTGGTTGGTAGGATGTCAGGCAGTTGTTTCTGTATCAAGTACTGATTTGGTGTTCCTGTGATCACGGACTTTAATTAGGCTCTTGGCTTTGATATGTGAATCTTCTGTTTGTGCTTGAGGTTGCGTCCACGGTTGAGGCAAATGCTCTGTTTTAGCGTGTCTGCATTTCTTCTGATGACAATGTGCCAATTTGCTGATGCTGCTTGAGCCTCTGTACTTGAGGTGTCCATACTGTACTTGAACGGTTTTGATAATTGTCATTTTCTGTCCTTTCAGTAATGAAATGGGTTTCATTCAGTATTAAAGGGTATGCATCCGTACTACGGTACTAGTGTGTTACACGTGTGTGTGATTCAGTAAGGCAGGACTAAGTTGGCAAACAAATTTTTATAAGAATGGATGATGCCAGCCTGGGGTGTCCATTCACCTTATAAATATGAGATTTACTCCTCGTCAGTCGACGGAAATCTTGCTTATCCATCAGTCACCCAAAATTGTACTACACATTGAATGGGCATAAGAATTTGATGCTAGGGTTTGGGGTTTTGGGGACTTACTGCAGTGCCCGGCTGTAGGGGGAGATGCGGGGCGGCTCGCCGGCAGCGGTGGAGGCGGGAGAGACGGTGGCGGAGCAGAGCCCGGCAGCGGGGGAACCCCGGTGGGCGGTGGAGGTGGCGGGGACGTCCGTCCCCGACAGGTTAGCATCGGTGGCGGAGGACGGCGGCAGATGCCGCCGGAGCCGGGCGGGAGGTGGTGGGAGCGGGGGCGTTTCGCATTCGGTGTCGGCGCGCTGCTCGTCGGGTGCGAGGAAGACGGAGACGACGGTCGTGTGCGTGCGGTTCGGGAAGAGCGGTGGGGCTGAAGATAAGGTTGAAAGCAGGGAAGATTTGGACCGTTGGCTGATTAATTAACGGCTGTATAAAAGGTGACTGACGGATAATCTGTTTCTCAAGCGACTGACGCGGAGACAGACCCTATAAGTATTCAAAACAATCATGCATTCTTTTCTCATGGTGAAATTACAACCCGGTGTGTAAATTTTCTTATTATGTTACTTCTGGTGAGATGTCCAATTATTGTGTACCCAAGTAGTCATTTGGATGGTCTCCCTGGCTTGTATTACCAAGCATTCTTATAATAGTAGTTGCTTGCTTTGCACTTCTTGGATTGTTAGGCAGTGTTTAATGATGACTTTTGGTTCATATATGCACACTAGTTGCGCTGACATCCTAAAAGCCATGAGCTTTATTCCTGTTCCATTCTCCAAGTTTTGTTTGTTAATCTGAGCTTTTTTTTGGTTGTGGATTTCAGCAGTATTTTTACATGATAAGTCTGGAATATAGGTTTCCCTTTAGAAATGCCAAATTTGAACTGCATGCTTCATTTTTCTCCTTTCCCTCATTTTAGATGATGGATTTTCCTACTTTTTAGAAATCGCGAAGCTTCAGCAAGCATTCTACTTAGGAAAGTAAATTACTTGAGAGTACTATAGACTGGTAACGTTGAGTCACTGTTGCTTTTTCATAGTCCTGCACTCCTGCACTTACTTATCTAGAATTTTACAGAACCGTTTCTGTTGCATATACGTTTCATTTTAGTTCATTTTCGCCCCCTTTTCTCCCTTGAAACAGCTTGGCAGACATGCACAATCTATGGTTTGGCCCTTGGAGTTCCTGCAGAAGTTTAAATCATCAGATTTCCCAGATCCTCTAGAGTATGACGCTTGGCAGACTAGGAATTTCAAACTTCTCGAGGCTGGTTTGCTTGTCCACCCTCTTGTTCCTTTAAAGAAGTCAGGCATTCCTGCAAAGAGAATGCGGCAAATAATACATGAAGCATATGACGGGAAACTTGAAATTGGGAGGAACTCTGAATCTATGCAAAGGCTGCGCAGTGCTGTCATGTCCCTTGCATGTAGATCCCTTGATGAAACTTCTGATGAGTGTCACTGGGCAGATGGCTTTCCTTTGAATCTGCATATCTACAAAATGCTGGTAGAAGCTTGCTTTGATATTGAGGAAGGCACAGTAGTACAAGATTTTGATGAAACAATGGAGCTGTTAAAGAGAACTTGGCCTATTTTTGGAGTCAATCAAATGCTCCACAACCTTTACTTCACATGGGCATTGTTCAACCATTTTGTCATGTTGGGCCAAGAAGATAATCAATTGCTTTCTGCTACAGAGAATCTATTAGTCGAAGTTGCAAAGGATGCTAAAATAACGAAAGACCCAGATTATTGCGATGTACTGAGCTCCAGTTTAAGCTCAATAATGGGTTGGGCAGAGAAAAGACTGCTTGCGTACCATGAAACTTTCAATACTAGTAATATTTACTCCTTGCAATATATTCTTTCAATAGGAATATCAACTGCAAAGATTCTTGTTGAAGATCAAGATAAATCTTATGAATACCATAGTGGAGCGAAGGGAGATATTAATGTTGTGCACAGCAGGATTGAAACCTATATACACTCGTCACTTCGCACTGCTTTTGCTCAAGTAAGTTCCAAGCAGGAGGACTGTTTGTGCTCATTTCTTTCACTGAATAATTTAGAAGTTCAAAGATTTTTGTCCTTTTTTTCCTTTTCTTTTTAACGATTTTGTCATGTGTCACCAAATGTTGCCAGATGCTGTAAAGCATGGCTGCAGCCTTAGACACTGAGTACTGCTGAATCACTGTCTGAAAATTGCTTCTGACAACTCATGTCTGCCTATTTACTTATCGATTTACGACAGCATTGTGAAATACTAAATTAAAATTTTAATTTTCAACGCTTGTACCAGTGCTTATTCTTTGTGTAGTGTTGATTCATACAGAAAATGGAAGAGGGAGCTTCAAAGCGGTTATCAAGGAACCATACGCCTATCCTGTCAATTCTGGCAAAGAAAACAAGTGACCTTGCTATTAAGGAGAAAAATGTATATAGTCCAATATTGAAGAAATGGCACCACCTTGCTTTAGGTGTCGCAGTTGCAACCCTTCATGGTTGCTTCGGAAATGAGCTGAAGCAATTTATAGCTGGACTTACAGAGCTCACACCAGATACAGCTCAAGTGCTTAAGGCGGCCGACAAGTTAGAAAAGGATCTAATTCATATTGCTATTGAAGATTCTATGGACATTGATGATGTAGGCAAGTCATTGGTAAGACAAATGCCACCTTATGAAGCTGGAACTGTAATGGCCAATCTGGTGAAAGCATGGGTAAAAGAACAAGTTGACAAACTTAAGGGATGGGCTGACCAGAAGTTAGAGCAGGAGGTGACCTTGTTTTTCTTTACTCCAATATGTTACCTGACTCAAGTAATCTGCTATTTTGGGCATTAGTGCTTCATCCATTCTCAGCTGTCCCCTCAAAGACAGGCAAAACATAAAAAAGAGCCTGAGCTGTTTCAAAATATTTATGTAACATTTTAGAAAGCAATCTCAGAACTTGATACAATGGGTCACTAATTTTGTGAATTGCTGTGCAGACTTGGAACCCAAAGGATAATAATATGGACAGTTTTGCCCCCTCTTCTGTGGAGATGCTGCACTTAATTAAGGAGACTTTTGATGTATTTTTTGAGTTGTCTATACCGATGCACTCTGCTCTGCTTGCTGATCTGACAGCTGGACTTGATAAATGTCTACACTATTATGTCTCCAAAGTGAAATCTGGTTGTGGTAAGTATATTGTGAAGACAGTTCTTACGTATAATAATGTTGGTGACTTCATTTTGAATTGATTTACAGGAACACAGAGTACTCTTTTTCCTCAGTTACCTCATCTAACAAGGTGCGATGTTGGATCCAAGTTATTCAAGAAAAATGAAAAACCACAGCTTCTTGTGAAGCGAGGATCACAAGTTGGATCGACAACTGGAAATGAATCCTCGAGTCTTTCAGGACTATGTTTACGAATAAATACCCTTCATTACATTCAAAATGAGCTAGAAAACCTGGATAAGAAGACAAAAGCATGCTTGCGAAATGCTGAGTTGGCTCAGCCTGATGTTGTTGATGGACTGAACATCAACTTTGAGCTATCCCAGGCAGCTTGCCAAGAAGGAATCCGACAGTTGTGCAAGACAACGGCATATAAGGTGATATTCAGTGATCTGAGTCACGTTCTTATGGATGCTCTGTATGTTGGTAGCCCTGCCCCTGCATCAAACAGGATACTGCCTTTTTTAAAAGAGCTAGGTCCTATCCTTAGGAGTATATCTTCCACAGTGCGTAATGAAGTGCGAAACTGCCTGATAACTGCATTGATGAAAGCCTCTTTTGATGGCTTTCTGTTGGTGCTTCTTGCTGGTGGACCGACACGTGCTTTCTGTTGTCAGGACTATCAGATAATAGAGGACGATTTCAGAGCCCTGAGAGGCTTGTACTTAACATACAGTGAGGGCCTGCCAGAGGATTTAGTTGCCAAGGCTTCCTCAGAAGTGAAGAGCATTCTACCACTTCTACGGACAGATACCGAAACCCTCATTGAACGGTTCAAGAAGACAATTTCTGAATCACATGAATTTACAACAAAATCCAGGTTCCCCATGCCTCCGGTTCCTGCCCATTGGAGCCCAGATAATGCCAACACGATACTACGTGTTTTATGCTATCGAAATGATGAGGCAGCTACAAAGTTCCTTAAGAAAACATACGATCTGCCAAAGACACTTTGATTCTGCAAAACTACACACCATATGGTCTAGCAGCATGCAAATAAAAGATAAGGTGAATTAGTCTGTACTGCCTCCTTGTGAAGAATCGCAACACGAACATTCAAGTAGAGAATTATCAAGTCTGAATTGGCAGATTTCGTGGGTGCAGACTGGATATTTGGTTCTGCGAGTTTTCTGCAGCAACCTAGGATGCTGTCAATTTGGATTTGGTGGGTTTGACAGCTTTATATGATGGCCAATGTTCGGATTGTTTGTTTCTACTGGTCCTGGATTTGTGTGTCAGACTGTTAATAGGATCTATACGACATGGAGTGTGCGTAGTATATAGAAATGGTTACGTGGCTATGTTTGCCATTGAATACAGAGGAAAGGCTGGCGATGTGTATGTATGTGTGATACTTTTGACATTGAGAAAACTAGCCTAAATTTTTCTCTGTGACAAAAAATGTATATATTTGAATTTAACCTGGCCCTCCCACCTATTTATGCTGTGCTCATCTTTATTAATCTTTATTACTAGCACAAGTAGTGGCAGAGTTCTCAGAATTTTAAATATTTGTTTTTCTAGAATCCCAATTGGTGACCAGGAGTAGGCAATACTTGGAATGTCGATAGTGATAGGTCTAGTTGGACCTACGTGGCACTTGTGTGTCATCTAAAAAGCAAAATGAAAATAGAAGGGCAATAATAGGTTTATGTCCACCTATAAAAGGAAAAATTCCAAATTACTTCCCTCAATTATCACCTAATTTATGTTTCGGTCCAATTTACCCTCTCAACTATATCAATGGTCCTATTAACCCCTTAATAAGACTTATCTTTTTTGTTTCTCTGTGCACAAGTGGAGTTTTAGCTAAAATTTTGTAGGGTAATATAAATTATGTCAAAAAATATATTATAAATGTTTCATCATTGATTTTCGTACAATTCTATATCCCAAATTTTATTTTTTATGAAATGCCCTAGCCTATCAAAATAATAAACAAAAAATCATAATATATTTCTTAACATCTGTTACGATACCTTCTATATCATGCAAATTTTAAACTTAAAATTCTACTTGTACATGAAGAAACAAAAAAACTAATCTTAAACTGAACCGGTTGATATATTTGTGGGGTAAATTAAACCAAAATTAAAGTTTGTAAGTAAACTAAAAGAGGTAGATGTTTTTATCTTTCCTCTTTGGATGATCATTGACAATAATTTAATGTCAGGTTAATAACACTAGGAAGGCAAATTTACAATGATCTGCACTCGATACAATTGCAAAAGGCTGATGTTTTAGCACTAAATGAAGTTCCATCACTGGTTACAGGTTCTTTTTTAAAAAACAAGAGGGGTTGGCCCCAGCTGTTTATATATTATATGAATGAGATTGGAAGGGAAGGATCACAATCCTTCTTTTTAAAAACAAGTTCCATCAATGTGATTTTGGCAGTGAAAGATCCCCCAATATTCCTGAGCAAAGCTGCAGCCGGCAGTGCAGTAACAGGTGTTTCAAAGTTTCTTCTGACTGGTCAAGCAGAGAATACAGTCATATGACTGAAATCCCATATTTTATTTTGTCGAAGGAGACCATATGTGCTCAAATTTTTGTGTCTCGAATATTTTTATTTCTAATTCTTCAAATAAATTTTTGTTTCAAACCTTGTTGCCCGTCCAAAATTTTGTATATAACCTTTGTTTTAAATTTTTTTTCTCAATTCTGCTTACAAATAGTTTGTATTTTTCATCTTTTTTAGAAAAAGTTGTGACTGGATGTTCCAAGATTGGATAAAAAAACTCTTTGTTTTTTTCAAAATTTGTTCCAATTTTTGGCTTCCATTTGTTTTTGCCTTTTGAATTTTTCGTTTCAAATTTCTTGTGCGTCTTTTCTATTATGGGCAGGGGACGCGCGCACATGTCATGTGGAGGAATGATTTTCCACTGGAAAGTACCAAAAAAGGGGAAAACACACACACACACACACTTGGTCCCTCGGGAGCTAATTTACAGTCAAAAGTAAATTAGCTGGCTCTTGATGCAGCGGGTTTGCTCCACCTAGTTGCTTTGATTTGTGGTGTTAGGAGACAAAGTTTTATCATGGTGCACTAAATTCCTCCCTTATGCCTTGATTTGAGAGGAAGAGATAAGATAAACCTTTTTGACGTGTTTGTACATGAACAGAAGACAAAATTTTCCGTGTTTGCACTTTTTTTTCAAATCAGTAATGTTCGAGTTTAAGAAAATTTTGTCCTAGGCATATAAATAATTGTTGGAGAAAAAGGCATGGGCAGAAGTGTACTTGGTACAAACCTGACTACCGAGGGAAATATGATGAACTTGAAAAGTGGAAATCCACGGGCTGTATTTCCGGCATCTAGCCCCATAAATCGTTAACACACACATGTACATTTCTTAAAAGGGAGGGGAGAGGGTATTTTCAACCCATAATTCTTATTCTTTTAGTCTAGCACCCATCACACATAGACCTTTTATTATAAGAATTATTCACGCTAATTACATATGGCCATATTTCTGTTAAAATAATTTAACAACCTGACCACACAACTCGGAGATATAAGATGCGAGCACAACTGTAGATATCTACTACCTTAGCACTTTGGTTTTTTTTTTCAATCGATCCAGCAATTATCGTGCTAATTGTATTTCCATTGAGTGCAGAATACTCATCAGCAGTTCTGGATTACCAATTCCTGAAATTGAACAGAGGATACTAGGCAGTGAGCAATGAGAATACTGCCCTGGCCTTGATGCTTTTGCTTAAGAAGGCTCAATGCGTGGAAACCGGGTTTCAAGCCCAAGTATCAGGAGCTGAATACAACCATCCCAGAAACAAATTGAATATTGGACATGGATAGGAAATGAAAGTTTCTTGATCATGAACAAATGTAAAATTGACAACTCATAATTGACATATTAACATATATGTAGCTAAAAGGGGAAAAACAGTTCCATTGAATATTAGACACGGATAGAAACCTTACCATTGTTGCTATTAATTATTCCATCTTGTTGAACTCTTACGGTGCACATAACCTGCTTTGGTAATCCCACACGTGAATGGACTAACTCAACTCTACAACATAGAACAGTGAAAGTATGGTTTGCAATATTCAGAACCTCAAATTTTGATCGTAGCAGGCTAGTAGAGGAGAGAACGGACTACAATTTTGCACACAGCATGAGAATAAATAGCAATTGATGCCAAAGAAAGAAAGAGGAAAATTCACATCAAAATTGCTTATAAGTTCCAGGCCTCAGTCTTTTTTTTTTCCAGTAGCTTCTTCTAAATCAGTATCTCTCCATACAGAACGATAAGAAGAAACATGCACAGACTGAGAAGAAGGAAAAGCTATACTTGTAGATCATCCGCAGACCCACATAATTGCATTTGGTCATCCAGAGGCCATCCTCATGGGACAAAGGTCATTTACCTGTAGAAATTCTCCTCCTCTTCCCCCCTATTTCAGCATCAATCGAGATACGCCTAAGAGAATAAGTTGAGATGTGCCTCAATCTATTTGTGATAATTGATTGACTGGATGATTTGAGTAGCCACTACCCTAGGAGCATATATTTAGCAGCCAATACCATTTTAGAGTTTGAATTTTGTTTTAGATCTAGTTTTCTATTGAGAAATAGACAACGTTCATTATAACTGTGGCGACAAGTCATTTTACTGTAATCCAGGCTCCTGTTCTTTTTCTTCTCGACTGTGACAATTAGTCCTTACGTGCTAAGAGCTCTAACCTTTTATTCCACTTTTGCTTCATATATATCTGCATTTACAGATTTTGTTCTTCACATTCTTGCTTATATTCTCCGATTCACTTGCAGGAAAAGCTTTCGTGGCGGGATCAACCATGTTGTGCATGGTTGACAACTGAGCAGTAGTATAGCGGTGGTAGGGTTGTAGGGGTTTGAATCTAATTAATTAGAAATTTGAATCATCAACATCGATTTCTCCACCAATCGAAATTACCTTACCTCTCAGAAAATCTGACCAACGTCTCCATTTTTATAGCTCATGACTAAAACGAGCCTCTGAGCGTTGGGAACCAAAACAGCTATTAAGCAGCCTTTAGAGAAAAATGTATTTATTGTACCCGTCACTATTCTTTCACTACATGTCAACATGTGCATATGATTCACATTCGCACGATGCACAAAAGCAAACAGTTCACAAAAGAAGTTAACCATGATTTCTTTGAGAGATTAATTGGACTGATTAAGATGCTAAAACAAAATAATAGAGATTAATTGGAGAATATTAACAGGTTTTTTGATCCAAAGATCAAGGACTAGTTATGCACTAACCAGTGTGTTTTACTTAAAGGAAAGCAAATTGGATATGTTGTGCACACTACAAGATGGGTTGCATGCCCAGCCGCATGCATGCACAAGTAAATTAATCCTTTTGCTTTTGGTTGCTGGCTGCATGCTGTGATAGTGGCCGGTTGAGTGGAAGGTAATTAGCACTAGTGCTTGCTGTTACTACTACCAGATAAATTAATGGTTGTGCGCAGCTTCAAATTATGTGTCTTAATGCCTGGTATTAGGTGGCAAGTCATTTCTTTTGCTATATATATGTGTGTGTGTTCTCTTCCGGTTAGACACCGGTGACCGCTGCAAAGAACTCGACGCTATTAAGAGTACATTAGTTCTCTAATCATCAAGGGAATAAGAAAAAAGTAGAAGGAAGAGAGGAGAGAAATACTTCCAAGATGCAAGTAATAGCATGGCGGTGTAGTGTAGCACATGAATAGTTAAGCTGTGCGACGCACACATAAAAGACGTTTTAATTTGGTTGAATAAATTTGCGCTGATTCGATCTTGTAATGCTTCCGCGAGTTGTCTTTTAGTGCAGTCCTAATAGGACATTGATGATAGTTTCTATCCCTCTTAATTATCATGCCAACTAAGCAATTTGCTGATGTGGCAGTAGATTTATTATGGAGAGAGAAACCATTTCTTAGAGAGGAAACTAAGTCCTCACGCGCACCGATGGGCTAAGAAACCAGCGAATCCACATTGGGGAGACCCAAGTAGTTTCTTCTTACTTACTGCCGGATCCTTTGCGCTTGCACCGCTGCTACCCATCACTCGAGCTCCTTTACATGATGCACAGAGGATCTGGTACTAGAAGGGAGAATGGTTGGTTGGATTTTTGTTTAGACTCTAGATAAAAAAATTGCTTGTGAAGGATGATTTCTTAATACAATATCTTAGACTATGGAAACTAGATTGGTTTCTCCCATTGGGAGTGCCCTTATGTTAACACAGGCTGGGATGGGCTCTCATTTATTTGGAGCTAGCTAAGTGACTTTTAGATTTTTATTTGCTTGTTCACCGATTAGCAGCAAACTGCATAACTCACTGATGTTCTAATAAGTTCTAGACTAAAACTATCATTTTATTGCTTTTATAGGTAAGATGCTTTGGCTCTCCTGTACATCCTATGCATCACAAGCCTCAAGATAGTTTTGCTGAAAAGATGCGTGGACCAGTAATAAATATGGACACGAATTGGGCTCCTTTTAATGTACTCTTTTAGCGAATAGAGCTGGCTAAGAGCTACATTGACTGCGCTGGCTAAGTTTGTTTAAATAACCACATTAGAATTTTAACCACATTAGAGTTTTCAAATGCCGAGTATGATTCATGTTTGTAAATGAAGTGTGGACAGGTTTATATATATGTGGACCTTTACTCTGAGGAGGCACAAGACCTTCAATTGAGTTTAGTGTAAAGACTTGGAAATTATATCTGTGAAAATTATGTTTGTATGTTTGAAAGTGTCTTTAAAGTGTGGCATGTATTGCGTATTATTGTTTATGGATGCAACATATTTGTGGTTTTGAGGACCGTAGAGTTATACAACATATAATTATTCTCTGATATTGTTATACAATATCTTCTTTATCTGGTTGAGAGGTTTTAGTTGTTTGCAATTGCAAATCATCTTTTTTATTTGATTTACACTATCAAATTAAACCATAATGTTAGCATGAGCACCGGTATCTACCGGTGTTTGTATAATTCATCCACTCAAGACTATCTAGATGATACATTATTTTTGAAAACAATAAAATAGAACTCTCTACTAACATTAGCCTAACATTGTCAGTAAATTTTGAGCGAAATTCGTAATTGAGATTACCTTTTTATGTACTGCCCCGCAAACTTTGACGCAGTAAAATTGGGTGCGCGTCTGATTTATCTACTGCCACGCTGCCCGATCACCGTCAGGAAAAAAAAACCGCAAAACCACCGTGACCGTCTCCTCTTTGCTTCTCCAAAGGGTCGTGGGCTCGTGGCCTCGCGCCAGCCAACCACGCAGCCGCTTCCCTACCCGGCTCGGAAACGAAAAGATCGAACGAATAGGGCCCACTTGTCAGTGAGTGACCCGACCCACCCACCCCATCTTCCCGGAGAGAGCGGAGCCCGAGTCACCACCGTCCAAGCTCACACTCTCGCCTCCTCTCCACCGCCGCTTCACCCCTCCTCTCTCTCCCACAACTGACAACCCTAACCCTCGCCGGCGATGCTCTCGACGGCGGCGGCGCCCTCGACCTCCATCGCCGCCGCGCTCCCCTCCTCCCGCGCGCGCCGCCGGCGCTCCCGCGGCGTCCTCGTCGCCGTCGCGGCGGGGGCGGGGGAGGGAGGTGCGGAGCGGTTCGCCACCAGCAGCTCCATCACCGATTACCTCCGGTACCGCCGCCCCGACGGCGGTGGTGCCGGAGGAAGGGGAGGAGTCGCCGGCGGGGAGCTGCAGACGGCGGTGGTCCGCTTCGAGAAGCGCTTCCCGTGGTCGCTCCTCCACCCCTTCCTGCACGTGAGTTTCCTGTTGTCACGCCATTGTTGCCTGCTTGCTTCCGTAGACATGGGAATTGGATATGTGGACACGAGATACACCAGAAATGCACAAAATGTCCAGACGCTTTTGTCTTTTGCAACATCTAAATTATACTGCTCTACTTGATCGAGTTCACCGTCTAAACTAATTTAGCTTACTTAAAACATGCATTTACTATGTTCCCCTTTTAATTCAACTGAATTGCAGTTAGGTGGAATGAAATGGGTACTATTTGTCTAGCTTTTTTTCGTAAGTTTGTTTTATTCCCATTTGCTATAGAAAAAATTCTGGTACCAAAAGAATTTGGTAGAGGCAAAACATTGTGAATTATAGAAGTTGTGCTGAAATATTTTATGGGCTTTCCCTGGTTTCTGATTAACTGTCAACTCCTCTTATTCCGCAGGTTGATTTGGTTTCTACAGTCCACATTGCCGATAAAGAGTATGCTTTTTGGCTCTGTTTCTTGTTTAAACATGATTTTCTGATTTTCTCATGTTTCGTAGTTGCTGTCATGTTGATGGTTCACTTGTTCAATGATCCCTGCACCTGTTTCCTTACATCATTATCTTGCAACCAACTGAATTAGCTGAGATCTCCCTCTTTTTTTCCTTCTTCAGATACTTTGATAGGCTGCAGCAAGAGCTTGGACGTTATGATTGTGTCCTGTATGAAATGGTTATGAGTCGGGATAATTTGAACAATCCGAAAGGTCCAATGGCTGCTAAGAAGATGAAATCTTCACGTAGAGGATTCAGTATTCTTGGCTTCATACAGAAGCAAATGGCTCGGATCCTTTCATTGGATTATCAGTTAGACTGTCTTGATTATGGCAATGAGAAATGGCAACATGCTGACCTTGACTATGAAACATTCAAGCAGCTTCAGGTGATAGTTTTATCTAGTCATGTCGTTATTGTTTTGCTTATTGAAATGTTTGCTCACAAAATTAGTGACAAAACTAGTGTTGCATAGTAACTACCTCTGCTTCTGTTATTACTGTTTCGCTTGTCATACTGGAATGAGAACTGTTTACCATGCATGTTTCTCTTATTTGGAAATTTACGTGTACAGTTTTCTACTTGTATTTCCATGGCCATTTTTTATTAGAATGTTTCTTAATTTCAATGCCTTCTTTGTCTTCCAGAGCGAAAGAGGTGAAAGTATCCTCACATTTGCAGTAGACATGACACTGAAATCAACCAAAGCCTTGGTGCAACCAACTAACATGCCAGATGGTCTTGACTTTTGGAGATCAAAGTTACTCTGGGCCTCACGTGTGCTACCAATGCCACTTGTTGGACTACTCGTCATCACTGGGCTTTGTTTGCCAGTAGAGAACCAAGATGGATTTCCTGAGCTGGAGGCATTGTCTAAGCTAGATTTTGGAGCTGCACTGAAGATTTTCTTGGCAAAGCAACTGACATCTGAGTGAGTACTCTGAATCCAGACAGGTGAAATAAGTGTAAGTGAAGTATGAACTAATTGTTTTTTGTTTTATTAAAGATTCACAGCTGTGACATCTCCTGTTGAGGAAAAGTCAGTTATCATTGGGGAGAGGAACAGAGTTGCCACTGAGAAGATAAAGGAAGCAATAAACCGCGGGTACAAGAGAATAGCAGTTCTTTATGGTGGTGGACATATGCCAGACCTGGGAAGACGCCTTGGAGAAGAGCTCGATATGGTCCCAGCTGATGTGCAGTGGGTTACAGCATGGTCAATAAGGAGCCGAGAGCTAGAAAGCAAATCCCTCCCATTCTTGAAGACACTGGCAGAGGCTTCAGGCTGGCCTTTGAATAGATATGAGACACTTGCTCTGCTCATCTTTTCTTCAGTGCTTGCGGTGGATCTTTGGTTCTGGGAGCTCTTCTTTGGTACTGCTGTGAACTGGGCATCACTGGCTGGTTCCTGGATTGACCAGCTTGATGGTTCATTTTGACCAAGAACTGGGAATGGGGATAAACATAAACCTAGAGCCATACTACTTTACAAATGTCAATGTAAAGAAAATAGTATTCATTTTTGTTTCGATTTCTTCCAGTTATCGCTGGAATGCAGAAACGCACCATGTAGATAAAACATGTCATTGCCATCAAATTTGAAATGAGATTGGTGGTACAGATGATACACTTTGTTTAGTTTTCATGGTGAATTTTGCTGAATGATATTTGAATCAGCAGATACATATAGTTTACTGGTACGGTAAACTCGTCATTTTATTTATTTCATACTTCATATCATGTCATACAGGGTGATCATGAGCAGGGGTAGAGTACAAGTAGTGTAGATGTTACAATACGATATCATGCTTGGAACATTGCCAGACCTTGTCCTTGCATATGTTGAATGTCTTTCTGCTCCTAGTTAGATGATATCACTGACGCGATGTCATCCACAGGCCCGCGCAGCTGGTTCTGCCCCAGAGCAGCAGCACAGGCACCCACAAATGCTGCGTTGATGTAAGTTGCCGGCTCAGAGTGTGTGGAATCCCCCCTGTTGTCAGGGAACTGGTCATTCCCATCAGGTCCGCCAACGATGGCACCGACATGGACGTTCGGGTTCGGGCTGCTTGTTGGGAACCATGAAGAGAACCCCTCATTGCAGGTGACCTTCCTTGGCAGAGCCTTGATCGACGGGATCGATGCGCCACGGTGGTGGATGCGCCTTGGGAACTTAGAGCTGTAGCCAGCCATGTAGGACATGCCCATTGGATTGTCCCCCAGGATGTAACCCACCTGAAGACCGCAAAGCAGCGTGTCGGATATTGTACAGTGCAATCCGGCAAAAAACCTGAAAACATGCGGGAATACGAAGTACCAGTGTTGCATACCTGTGATGCTGCAAATGAACTGATCTGATCTGGAGAGAAACTTGCTCCACTGCACCGGACTGCACCGGTGCCCGAAGAACTCAGGGTCTTTGAGTAGATCGACAGAAGCAGGGCTGCAGTCGTTGTGTACTGCATATTGACTGAATCGCTTGTAAACAGAAGCCCTCCTGCAGTCACAAATAGAGGGTAATCTGTCTAGTTTCAGCCTATCAGATCATACAAACTTGATTCATACCAGGAGTTGTGCGTATCTGCGTGTTGCCACTGTTGGGCATCACAGCACAGACATAGGAGTCCAGGCCCCTCTTGTAGCCTTCCAGCTCTGTCCTTCCAGCCAAGTACTCCTGAAATGGGACATTGTGATGAACTTGATGCGAATATCTTTCGATATTTGAAGCTACTTACTACTGAGCGATCAATTGGAAATGTGATGAGTGACCTGTGTTGCAAGCATTTGAGCTCCAGGATACTTGTTGTCCCAGCTGAACATGTTTGAACTACCACCCTGGTTGTTCTGCAGGAAGTCGAGGTATTTGCTGTCCCTTGTTGCCCGGTAGAGCCATGCCGAGGCCCATTGGAGCTCATCCTGGTAGTTGAAAAAAAATTACCGTTAATCAGTAGGTAGAAAGAACTTGTACCACTGTTTTTGTACATAAAATGTGTGTTCATGATTCACAGTGTACATAATACCAATCAGATGTTTAATCACCTGAAAGCCCGAGTAGGAGCAGTAGAACGGGCAGGAGGACTGGAACGATCCCCTGTAGTTGTTGGCGAAGTCGAAGAGCTGATATATATGTTGGTGATCACAAGAGTAAAAACAGTTACCATCCACAGAAAAGCATTAAAAGGAATTTGAACCTTTTTTAAGAGATTCTACAATTCTTTTTGTTAGACGAACTAGATTCTGAAATGTAGTAGAAATAGACTAGAGAATAAAGTTTGTAAATTTTAAAAACGTCACAAGGGACCGGCTGGAACAGAAGGCCTGAGCTGAATTGAAGAAAAAAACAGTGCAGATAAAAGAAAAAGGTAAAATTTCTTTTTTACAGGACGCCGTGCAGAGTTGTTACCGGATTTCATCGAAGTTTGGAGATTTTGTTGCGTTGGTTATTTGGAGCATGACACTCCGTACACGCAAAGTGTTGCTCGGTTGTTGCGCAAAACTTTGTTACTCCGTACTTTCGTTAAGCACGGCAAAATCAGGCGAAACAAAAAATCGTGCTGCAAAAATTCAGATGCTATGCATACGCGTCGTGCATTCGTGCATGCATGGAAAAAAAGAGATGAGACATGACGACGTACGGATCTGGACGCGGCGAGGAGCTGCGTGGCGAAGCCCTTGTCCCTGTCGTCCCTGAACACGAGGTACGCGGCGGCGAGCGCCGCCGCGGCCTCGCCGGCGGCCTCGGACCCCGGCGAGCTCTCAGTGATCTTGTAGAGCGTCCTCGGCGTGTCCATGTCCTCCGGCCGCTCCCAGCACTGGTGGTCGGCGTTGCCGTCGCCGACCTGGGTGTAGAGGGTGGTCGGCGAGGTGTGGGCGCGGAGAAGGAAGTCGGCGCCCCACCGGACCGCCGACCGGAGGTACCGGAGCTGGCCCGCCGCTGCCACCTCGTCGCGGTACTCGACGGCGCTCCAGCTCAGCAGGGTCACGCTGAACGCCATCGGGAAGCCGAACTTCACGTTGTCGCCGGCGTCGTAGTAGCCGCCCGTCAAGTTCACCTGAACAACAAACAACGATGATTGAACTTAGTTTATGTATGGGAAATGTTGCATGTAACATTTTACGATCCTTCCAAAATCTAAAACAAAAAAACAACGTCATAATGCTGAATCAACCAATATATATGAGTGATCAAAAGTTAACTCGTTAATTACGTTCTCGGCTTGGCCGTCGTTGAGCGCCGAATCGCCGCGCCACTTGACCCTGTGGTTCGCCGGCAGCCGCCCCGACCGCTGCCCCTCGAAGAACAGGATGGACTTGGCCAGCGCGCTGTGGTAGTTCGGCGGCGAGCTCAGGCGGCGGCAACCGGCGCCGACGCCGGCGGCGCCATCGTTATCAGCAGCGAGCCCTACACCAGCGCACATCATCAGTGCCATCATCAGCACCCACACCTTCGCCGCCATGCTAACCATGAATACAAGCTTGATGCCTTTGATCCTTCGACAGACTGAGACTGTATATGTGTGTACGTGTTTCTCTAGCTTGTTCTTCTTCAACCGTGTTGCAAATTGCCATGGCTAGGGCAGTGTATTTATAGTGAAGAGATGCCAACAAGAGCCTTGTGTTCTGCAGGAGCTGTAGCAAAGCAAAGAGTGTGGCACTCGTCAACCATAGATTGTGTGCCCTAGCTGAACGGCTGATGATCCTCGACTCACAGTTAGGCCCACACGCCCAATGGCCCATGCCCGGCCTTGCACCGATCTACCAAGGAAAGTTAGGCCAAGCAATGGATCATTGTGATATGCATACCAAAAGCTTTAGGTTTAGCTGCTTGTGTAAGAAAAAAAATGATGGTCGCGAGATTACGTCACTGCCCATTCCCTGGCATGATCAGCATCATCTCCCATGCACATGCATGTGAAGCTAACAAGGCATCGGTGGGCTTGCTTTGCTCATGGAGATTTTGCTTGATACCATATCGCATTTCCTTTCTTGCCCAACAAGTGTATCATTGGCTTGGTGGAGCAAGGGATGAGCTTGCAGGTTTTGGGAAGGCCATCCTGTGGCGTATAGGATGCAGCGTGTGGCGTCGTCTGTGATGATTCGTAATAACAAACTGTAACAGCATTCACTTATCCGTGAGCATATATAAGAATTAAAATTCACGTGAAAGTGCTATTTCGTTTTTGACAGGAATCGAGTTTTTTCTTTTTGAAACAAAAAAGATATGAAATCAAACAGCAGAGATAAACAAAATATAGACGAACGCAGTAAAAATTGCTTCCAAATCTTGAGGGGGCGACGACCAGAGTTTACTGTTTCCTGACCTTTGCAACTTCTCCGTATAGAGTTACATGCAAAAACCTTCCCTGCATAGAGTTCACTGTATAAATCCTGATATAGTGTAACTGCACAATTTCTCTAAATAATCACGTACAATCATGTACAATGCTCACTGAAATGGTGGAATGAAATGGATATTATTATTAATCGAAAAATACAGGAAAGAAGAGTATTTCTATGTGCCAGATTTAGCCAATTTCTGCATCTTGCGTTCACGTGCTCATCACATTACGCTCTGCGCAGATCTACACGTCGAAACGTGATGAGAAAGGATGGCTCTTTAGGGCTTCCTGTTCATGATCTGCTTTCTTGCTACATGCATATACGGAGGAGTTATCTCGTAACACATGCAGGTCATAAAACCTAGGTAACTCAGGTCTACACAGTCCACTCAGGCATGCATGAGTGTAATTGGAAAGGTAGCCTGCCCAACATACTGAAACAGGCCTATTGGCGTCTGCATCCGTTTTATAAGCATTTAAAATCCACAAGTTCTAGAGGGACAGAGATCACAAATGCGACGGTCGATCACCTTATGCAAACCATCAAACAGTTCAGGATCTCAAGTATTTAAAAAAAAAATTCTCGCCGCAGCGTTTTAACAAGCATGAGCATCTGTTTCCAAAACATTTGGCTGCTTATTTGTTCAGTTATTTGAGTTGCAAGAATTTAAGCAAGAATTTGTGACCATTATGATTTATGATTTGCTTGTGCAATAGAACAAGAAACAACTGTTTGGACTACTGGAGATGATCTATGGCCATCAGAAATGAAAGATCGAAGTACTGTTCTGGTTTCCTCATCTCTGCAAAATTTCAGAGCTTGAATATCTTGAGTAGCTGCAAACGTGCATGCATGCCGCCGTGTCTGAAAACGAAATTCAACAAGAATACAAGGCAACATTATGGGGCATGCATGGTCGCTGGCTTGGCAGCATTGCACCCAAGTCAGCTGCAGCTCCATACTTCTGTAGCAAGTGAAACAAAACGAGGCAAGCAATTCAGATTGGCGATGTCGATTCACAGGGTCTGTTTGGTTGGACTGTGAGCTGTGGAAAAACTGTTGTGGGCTTTGAGCTGTGAAAAAAGCTACTGTGAGTTGTAAGCTGTGAGAACGTTAAAAGCCGTTTGGTTGGAACAACTGTGAAACTGTAGATTTGGTAAAAAAAAGTCTGTAATGCCCTTGAAGGCTTGAGGAACTGTTGATATTCAAATTGATTGTAAAACACTGTGTTGTTCAATAATTCACATGCAAATTACCATTTTAGAAAAGGGAAACTTAAATTTTTTTTAAGTTTTGCATCCACCATTAAGAGATGGTCCACACAATTACAACAATAGAATTTTACAAAAGACATATGGTTTATATAAAATGTCCTTCGTCAACATAATTATCTCCCTCTTGCACTAATTATCTCCCTCTTCTGAGTACGACTAGGAAAACTTGCTTGTGCCAACTTTCAGGAAAGAACAATGGTATTTACTATTTAGAGTTATTCAGAGCAATTGAAACCAACTCATACTTACATTTACATGGAGATAGAACTGCAGGTCAGTTTCAAGTCAGCATGGAGGATTCTATACATCACTATGTACAGAAAGAAATAAAATGCCGTGCTGTCGAACAGC
Organism: Setaria italica; assembly: GCF_000263155.2. Taxonomy (NCBI): domain Eukaryota; kingdom Viridiplantae; phylum Streptophyta; class Magnoliopsida; order Poales; family Poaceae; genus Setaria; species Setaria italica. The sequence continues at coordinate 23,871,416 of NC_028455.1, read as the reverse complement.
ATCATCATCAATAGAAGTAAGCCTAAAAAACAGGAGGACATCAGTTGTACCAACTTATCAATTTCTCATCCAATCAATCAACACACAGGATGACACCTATACTAACAGTATCTGATAGGAACATTTTATCAAACACATGACGTGCTGCAGCGAGAAATTCTATGCTCAGCCACTGATAGCAATTGCAAGCACAATGACAGAGCTTAAGAAATCCACTTGAACATAACACACAGGAACGAGCACAAGAACGACATGCTGCAGATCTTGTGGCAGGCTCACCGTGCTCCAGCTTGGCGAGGAGGCCGGTGGCGAGGTGGCACTCGAGGGAGAAAGCCGAGAACAGAGAGACGAAGCCCGCAGGGTTGCAGGGAGGAAGGTGTCCTCGGTCCTCATCATCTTCGCCGTTGAGGGAGGGCGCGCGAGATTGGCAGCTGCATCGTCGTGCACCGTGCTGGACCTGACGCAAGGCAGTTGAGGGAGATTACCTGCAGATCAGACGGGGGAGGCAGGGATGCAAGATCTCGCAGGGGAGGCGGACGGGGTGCAAAGCGGCCAGGGGAGACGGCGCTAGCAAGGATATAGAGAAGGTCGCCGCCGAAGGGGACCTCCTGGCGCCGGCGAGGAAGCTCCTTGCGCCCGGAGGAGAAGAGGGGCCCGAAGGGGTGGTCGCCGGAGAGGGGCGGCCGGCTTGATGGGAGGCGGAGGAGGGGCGCCGCCGGCGGGCAGGTGCGGACCTCCGCCGGAACCCTGGTACGAAACGGTACGTCCATGTCCATGTCCAGTGACATGGCGGGTAATTTTGCTGAAAGACTCGCAGCCGGTAAAAGCACTCCGAACTTGCTATGGAAAATGAAATAAAAAAATGTTGCTTTTGTGGAAGCACCCGAGTGGAAGCTCACTCCTTTGATTTGATTTTTGATTTTTACTGAAGTAAAAGCAGGTTTGGAAACTAAACTAAAAGCACCTATAGTAATATATAAATCGGATCCATGGTATGCTGATTGTTAATTTTGTTTTTCCGGTACGTGATTACAGGGCTGAGGATGCTCATACAGGAATAAAAAGAAGGTAGTGACATTGAGATCCATGAGTTTTGAAGAGACACAAAATAAAAAAAAATTAACTTTTATTGAAGCAAAAGCAGGTTTAGAAGCCAAACCAAAAGCACCATGGTGATATACAAATCGGATCCATGGTATGCTGATTGTTAATTTTATTTTTACGGTACGTGATTACAAGGCTGAGGAAAAAGAAGGCAGTGACATTGAGATCCATGGGTATTGAAGGGAGACAAAAAAAAAAAGGGCACAAAAATAAAAAAAATGCGCCGTTGCCGGGGATCGAACCCGGGTCGTCCGCGTGACAGGCGGAAATACTCACCACTATACTACAACGACTTGGTTGATAGCAACATTTTGAAACCTTTGTTAACCAAAACTTAAAACCCAAGTATCTTTCAATTCCCGTTGTTTTCCTTATTTTTTGTTTTTCTAATGAATGTTTTGTACTCCTTATTTTTGTTTTTCTAATGAATGTTTTGTACTCATTTTGGTGGCGCAAGCCATTTTGTTGACTTCACAATCCTAGCATCGTCCGGGAAAGGGAAGACAGTTCTCCCTCCCTTCATCCTAACACAACACAATACTGCAAAACACACATCAATACTCAGCTTGGATGCCGAACTTTTTTTTCCCTCATATTCATATCGATACAACACTGCTACACAGAGTTCCGATTCTCATACATGGTATAATCAACAGTTCTGGTTCTATCTCCATCCATTGTCAAGGGTGGGAGACCGTCCATTTACATATTAGCTTCTTTACATGAACCAAGGAGGAAAACAGGAGGGTAAATTTTGAATCAACTATTATCATCATCGCATTGTCAACGAATGAAACAAATAGCTTAACCTTTGGATGTGGGACCAGCCCCGGAACAAAAAGGAATCCAATACTGTACAGTGTACACTTGACTGCAATCATCTTGGAGGTGGTCTTAAGAATGGAGTCGGCACGGATGAGTATGACGATGATGCAAGTGGAACTGTTGAGAATTCAGAGTCTGGACGACCAAAAAGATGTGGCCTTGTGGTTGTGGAAGGGCCAGGTGCGAGGTTTGAGGGGTGCTGTGATGGTTGTGGGATGCTCGAAGAACTACTAGTACTAGTTGCAGTTTGGCTCTCTTCCTGCGACTGCCTCGCAGCTTCTGAGGCTTCTCGTTTCTCCCTTTCTTCCGTCTCCTTGAGCAGGAAGTCCACCCATAGGTCTGCGAATGACTGCACATAATGCCACGAGGATACCAATATCAACCAACAGGTTGTAACATAATGGAAAGATAAAGGTTAATGGTCCTCAACGTCTGCTGAACTTCAGAGGTGAAAGAATTAGGAATATGAAAGAACAAACTAAGGTATCGGACATATAGATCTCACCTGGCTATCCTGAGATGCTTGGGTAGATTTGCCGGATGAACCACCACCAACAATTCCTCCAACAAGGCGTCCCGGGAGGCCCAAAACACCGCGTACAACACCCTTACCAGCATTATTTTGTGCAAAGCCAATCCTTTGCTTGTCTTCCTCCGAGAAGCCAAGCATGCGAACCATGAGGTCCAGAACCTGCCAATACCCGATATTAGTATATTATTTGATAACATTTTTTCATTTTCAAAATACATGACACTATTTGATTTAGATGAGCCACGCACCTCTTTACTGTGATTCCGTTGGAAGTAGGTGACTAGCAATTTAATCACAATGCGCCTGCAAGCAAAAGTTTGATAAGTGTATCTGTTGCATATATCATATACCATACAATGGTATGTCTGATTGAAGTGCAGGAAGAAAAAGAAAACATTATGTATACAAAATATATCTTGCTAAACAGAGAACTATGCTATGGAACAGGAAGATTAAAATTTGGAATGTTAAATTGCAGATGGCATGGTGTGGTCTTTAGATTAACAAGCAGTCAAGTACTCAAGTTTTGACCATCAACTATTTTTTTTTTGGAAAAGGAGAAAAATATGAAAACAAGAGGAAAGGAAAACTTTGTTGGCCTAGTTTTTGCAGTTCAGATATCTTATTTTTTTCTTATTTTTCCTACAAAGGTTTGGGATTGAATGTTCGTCCATGGGCTCATTTAGAGAAGTCATGAACTCTTACAGTTTATCATGTATTGGGGAAAAATTGTCATCCCCAAAGAACACATACAAATAATTATAAACCAGCTATCATCCGTACATGGATTCACTAAAACCATTACAGAAGAATATGTAATAATTACCAACCTGTCAACGGAGTTATCTGAATCTAGTGACATCCTATTCACTGTTGTCATGCTTTGTTCTAGGGCACGTCGTAATCTTGAATTATCATCCTCAAGCTTCTGCATGGAGCGCTTCCCATCTGTTAACATCCTCTCTGCTTGTGAAGTTTGGTAGCTATATCTTCCTTCTCTCTTCTTGAGATCTCAATAGTTTGATTCGCCACCTGCATAAAAAGGATGTCTTAGCAGTGTCAATTAGGCACCATCAAAGTTTGTGGGCACACCATATTTAGGCATTCATGAATCTAATAAAACAATAAGAGGGGCAATCAAAGTACGGAAGTCAGTAATGCTTGCTAAAGAATTTATGAAGTGTGCCTCTGTTTTACCTTTAATGACTGTGATAGTTTGGACAATTCTTCCCTAGCAACAGCTAAATCACCTCCAAGCCGTTCCTACATACATATTGAATACCAAAATTAATCTGGAAATTTGCAAATTAATAAGTTTCAAACAAGGAATACAATAAGAATTCAATTACTTTGGCTTCACTCTCAGCATAGTACTGTCCAAGGGCAGTCTGAAGATTTAGCAGCTCCACATTTTTTGATTCAAGTGCACTCATACAGCTAGCAAGCTTGGACTTCAAATCTTCCACATGTTCATTTGACCTCTGGTGCTCTTCGTTTATGATCCTTTTGCTCTCCTCCTGCTTTGCTATCTCCACCTTTAAAGCCCTCTCTAACTGCATTATATGAGCCCTTTGCTGCTCACAGATTACCCGCAATTCTTCAATGAGTTTACTATCTTCATCCATCTTTTCTTGGTCCTCCATGTCCTAATGAAGAACAAAGATTTGTCCATCAGTTTGCACATCATATTGTTCCTTTAAAAGCTATCGCATTTTGCATAAAATATGGCACATAACTTGTGTTCAGAAGTGGAATGAAGCAAGGACGACATACTCTTCCTTATATCACTAGTAGGAAAGAATGCAAGAAAATTACAAGATAAGAATACATGGCTACCTTATCTAACAAATGCTGCTTCAGCCGAGCCAAATCCTGCACTGCTTTGTCTCTCTCACGGGAAGCATCCTGTAGTGCTCTTTTCAACGATTCCATTTCTTCCTTAACCTTCACAGTTGAACTACAAGCACATCAGTACTCTTATTCTCTTTGCCGTTTAGTGGAATAACTGGTACAGTGCACTACAAAGCATTGTATTTTTAGGCCATAACTCCTAGTTAACAAAAAGTAATCAATTGTGAAATGGACAAACTAAGTGGTACTGATAGTTTAGGAAGACTCCTATACTAGCAAAAATTGTAGAACAATTCATTTCAGAAAATTAAGAAACTTATATCATCGAGGCCTTGATTTAATAATTTACATCAACTTCCAAAAAGTCAAAATAACAAATAGTGTTCCCACTGAACCAAAAGAATAGAAGACAAACAATCTCCCATGTATCTTCCTGAGACATTGGTTACCATACAAATTATATATATCTGAGGCACAGCATCAGAGCAAGAGTCTACCTTTCCCGAGTCAGGGATCTTGTTATCTGATGTACCGTCGGCAGTTTTTTGTGAGGTACTCTTCGTACTCTTGAGATCTGCCTCAAGCCTGGCTCTCTCTATCTGCAGAAGTAAACTTCTTTGTTGTCAAAAATCATTGCCGTAGAATCCATTTGCACTATTATTATAGCAACGCTAGAAGCCTGCAGTAGATGTACAAACAATTAAGACCTTTAGGTCAGAGTTCTCCTTCTGTAGAGCCATTAACATGCTCCTTAGGCTCTGAAATGATCCATCTGATACGTGCTCCTTGTCCCTTCTGCTCAACTCATCTTGCACACGTCTCAACTCCAATTTCTTCTCATTCAGTTCCTTATGCAGCTCTTCCATGCTAGTCGATATCTATAGAAGTATATAAAAGAAAGATCTTCATATCCATGGAGTCCAAACTTGCATATTGTTGACTGCGGATCAAGATACATATGAATTTACTTTCAAAGAAAACAAACATACCCTCTCTTTGTTGATCTTGAGTTCATTTAGCTCTTGTTGAAGAAATCCATTCCGCTTGTTCTCATCTAAAATGCAGAAACAGAATATTTAGGTGAATAAAGCTAAGTAAATTTGAATAATGGCTCCTGACTGTTTAAAGATGGAACAAATTGGACCTTGCTCATACCTTCTAGCTTCCTTTCAATTTCAGTTTCTTTCTTGGACTTATTGCTGAGTTGTTGTTTCAATTGTTTGATTTCATTTTCAAGACTAGCCTGCTTCAAAGCAAAGGATGCTCTCTCTTCCTCCAACACATTTCCCTGTAGCATAATTTGGTGTCAATAAATAGCAGCAGTAGTTATTCCACATTAAATGCAGTGTGCCTTTCAAAGTTTCAATGGAATAACCAACATCTATAAGATGAAAATTCTTCTTTTTAACACTTATGTAGGACAAAGGGAATCTTGTCACCTACTTCCAAATAGGATCAGGGTGTGAAGAAAACATAAGCAATGAAGTTACAGAACAACATAATACAATGCAATGAAACTGCTTATCAGTTATAACTACCTTAGGTTGTCCTGTTACCGAGTGCAGACCGTTTGGCTGGATACCATGGGAAGAACCACCACCATATCCATTCTGCTTGGTGGTGTTCAATGAATTTTCCTGAACTGAATTCCTTTGAGCTCTGGGTGATCTTTCGAAAGTACCCTGTGAGATTTGAAGAATGTATCATAGTGGCATATACTACATATAAATGATAAATAGCATCTCCATGAAAATGTATAAAACACACAATTACATTAGAATTGGCTGAAACTGCCTTACAGCTCTCCAAATTTCTCTTAAGAGATCCATTTTCTTCACGAAGTTTTCCCAGTTGTTCCTATAAAAACATACACATCACATGTAAGGAAGCTTGTAAGTGATATAAAATCAGAGAAACTCTCCATGTATCTAATGACATCTTACAATGATACAATCATACAATACCATTTTATGATGTGCTAAAATAGTGTAATAGAGTTTTTGCGTTAAAAACAATGTATCCAGTAACAATGGTCTGGCAAGCAGATATGTAGAAAAGAGAGAAACAGAGAGACCTTAACAGGAGGCATACCTCTTTTTCCTTTAGCATTGCAGCATAATTGAATGATAATGCCTTTATTTCGGCCTCCGAAGCTTGAAGCTTTTGGATATCCTCCCTGAGTTTAGAAATCTGTAATGAAAAGTGAAACCACATCGATTCAAACTGTAACTATTACACTGTTTTCAAATTTATCATGCAGAAATGGAACCAGATGATTTGCTTTTAGGTCTAGTAGAACCCCATGAAACATTCCAAATTAGAGCTCGCTTTGCACTTTAATATAAGGAGAGACCTGGATACTCAGTAGTAACGACAGCTAATAAAAAAATGGCTATCAGCATATATAGTACGCCAGTCCCCAGGGATAGCTTCTGTGCAATATGTCCTGTGAACAGGGGAGGACCTGTGACTAAGGCCAGTAGGGCCATGGCCCTAGTCATGGGTCAGTAATCCCGAGTACCTCCCTTCAGTTTTGGTCAAAAACATCACGCTAGTCCACTGACCAGGGCACGCAACAGCAACACACACCACACCGATCCCCTTCCGTTGGGCGTTGAGCATCGCACTCACGCACCCATGTCGATGTGACTTGCTTCGCTGGCTCAGTAGGGACAGCACCGCTGCCTGGTGCCCCCGCACCACCAGCCGTCCAGCACCCTTCCGCAGGCATGCACGGCACACAGCTCTCCTCCATCCCTCCGCAGCAGGCCGCAAGGGCCAAGGGGCCGTGCAGCCGGCCAGCCGGCCGGCGCCACCCACAAAATGCAGCGCTGCAGCAGTGCCGGCGCGCAGGTGCAGCCCCCTTCCATCTGCAGCTCCAGTCTCCAGAGCAGATCATCTCCACGGCTCCACTCCACTTCACTCTTGAGAAGTGTGCGAGGAACCCGTAAAAGAGATTGGGAATCGCAGCAAAACTCAGAAGAACTCGAGGGAAATTATTGAACAAGAACTAGAGGCGGATTCAATAGAATAGTAACTGCATGAACTGTATCGTTCAGGGGTCCACCTGATACAGACGCCGACAGGGAGACGGCGAGGCTACAGCTACTTCCTACGCTAAGTTCTAGTTCGAGTTCTGTTCTTCCGTGATGTCCAACAACTCCCCTCCAGGCCTCTACGACAGGCTGGATTGAATTACATTAAGCAAAATGTTTAACTAAGAAAAGATAGAAGATAAACATGCTTAGGTATTTATTTTTTTGTGTTACTTGTTGTTTATCGCACAATTAAACACATAATCAAGCATATTTTCAATTTAAACCAATTACTCCATATGTGATATATATGTGGTAGTTTTGGCTACTGACTTTGGCCCTAGTCTTCAACAAAAGCTGGGTCCGCCACTGCCTGTGAAATGATCACCACTAAACACCTCCATTTTTACCGCATGCTGTGAGCAAGGAGTTCAATTCTCACTGCTTTTAACAATTTTTACAATTTTTAACAATCAACTACAATGACAACCACTTGACACGATTTGCAGCATTTCTGTGCTAAGTAGCAATAGAAAACCTACCAAATCAGAGAGAAGACATTATAAGCTACGGCCATGAAGCTATGCATCCTAGCTCAAACCAAACTAATCGCACGACGAATCAATCGGAGGCAATGGCTACTTTAACCTGTACCAATCCCTCATCCTCCTCCCTAGCAACACCCAGGCTTAGTTCGGATACTTCATAATCCCCTCTAATCCATACATATTAGGTGGGATTGACAGGGAAAATAGCTTATCTTCCACCCCCAACACATGGGTAATGAGAGAGAATGGCTTCATCCAAATGTATGGACGGCCTAAACCCAGATATGGACACACTCAAATGCAGTACTCCTTTTTTCTTCGAGAGCCAGTTTAACAATGCGAGTTGCCCTCTGATGCCCCGGCTATGCGTGTGGGCTGGGGGGTTCATAGTATCGGCGGCCAAAGGTGAGAGCTTCGGGTCCTGCTAAAGAAGAAGGAACCCGGAGCCCCGGAGCCTCTTGTCGTACCAATTCGCAAAAGGGGATTTTGCCGCGGGGGACGGGGATGGTTACCTCGTCGGGCTCAGCGGAAGAGTCGGAGCCGGGGCCAGGACTGGGGCCGGGGCGGGAGTACCGCCGGCGCCTCCCCGACGACGGCGGCGTGGCGGAGAGGTCCCCTCCCCTCGCGTCCGCCGGGGCCGACGGCACGGGGACCTCGTCGGCCGCGGCGTCGTCGACCTCGACGGCGAGCCGGGAGAGGCTCTCCCGGTAGGTGGCGATGGAGCTCCTCATCGCCGCCGCGGGAGCCACCGCTGCTGTTCCTCGTCGCGCGGGGAATCGCGGGTCTGGCCGGATCCGGCGAGGGCGACGGGTAGGGTTTGGGGGGCGGTGGCGGGAGGGGAGGGGAGTTGGGAGATCTGAGAGAGGTGGGAGGAGTGGGACGGGGAGTAACGGAAGGAGGCCACGCGACGCCAACGCGGGGTTAGGAACGAAGACAGGTTTTTCCTTTTTGATTTTTTTTGTATTTCGACGCTTCCGTAAAATTTTCCGTTTCTTTTCTGGTTTGACTTTGTAGCGTGTGTTGCGCTTCTACGGCAGGTGGATCTCGAGTCACTGTTCGCTTCATCAGTCGGCTTATCAGCCACCAACAATATTTTTCTCTCACAACAAATCGGCCATTTCAGCTTTTCAGCCGGCTTATAAGTTAAAACGAACATGCCCGAGTCTGGACGGTGTGAGCTCGACTTGGGGTGGCGTGCCATTGGCATTTGGCACCAATATCAGTTGATTTTCTCGCTCACCCCGATCTCAAATCCAAAATAGTTCATAATAGCAGGTCCTGGAATCTAGAATATGTAAAGGAAGAAGTTTACTTTTGATCATGCAACTATCATTGGAGTCGTGACCATTCAACTCCAAATTTAGGATTCTTTGACCGCTCAATCTTCAAAACTGACATTTGGTCATGTAGCTATTTTGGTTAGTCATTTCGCTAATAGGAATGACACATGGACTCATAGTGGGTCCACATGTCATGGGGTGGGACCAACCATGGACACATGGACTCATAGTGGGTACTGACCACTCGGACCTGACCAAGAATTCCTCAGCAATGCCAACTAGTTCGCTTCATCGACAAATGTCTCCCAGCCACGATGACCGAGACCATGCTCAAGGCTTCTAAGCCCTAATTCTCCGACTCGACCACAAATCAAGCTAAGTCTTATTTACAATTAAATATTTTATAGCTTCCGTATACCTACATACGCCTCGGCTCCTCCATGCCTTCGTAATTTTTGCTGACCACCTCAGCTCCTTTGTGTCTTTGTGACTTTCACCGACCACCTTGGTCGCACCCTGATTGCTTATACAACCTGGTTCGTTCACTACACGGGCGGTCGGGGGCTACACCCCACGGGTGCCCAGCTCATGCTAGTGCTTTTCCGCACAGTTCCGACTGCTTTGCGGCTTGTCCGTCCATCTTAACGGTTGCTAAAGTACTCGGGTAGCACATACCTTAATCCATGAAGCCTGACCCTCATGTGTGGCTTCCTGCTAAGCATGCTCGAGTCCACTCGGCAACACCCCGGCAGGTCCAGGTGATGAAACGTAATGGGCTAACTACTCGGGGAAATTACTTGGCCTACAAGAGCAGGATGCGCAAGAGTTTACTTCTACAATGAATCAAACATCTAAGTCATTCAATCATTAAATATTCTACATTATGCTACATAATATTTGCATTGTCTTTTTACAGCTCAAAAACTACTCTACGTGCTTCCTATCGCCCGTTCGACCTCTCTGGCTGGGTGCGGGAGGTGACTTGGCGTGCTTCCGCGGCTTGTCTGGCTCCCAGGCTTGGGGGCTAGGCACCACGAACGACTCGGCCAGCCTCCTGCCACTAGGCCAACCTCCTAGGCTCGAGGCAGGAGGCGACTCGACGTGCTTCCATGGCTCATCTGGTGCCCAAGCTCTAGGGCTGGACGCCACAGATGACTTGGCGAACCTCTTGCTGCTCGGCTGACTTGTTTGGCTTGGGGCAAGAGGCGACTCGGTGCACTTTCGTGGCTCGTCTGGCTCCAAGGCTCGGGGGCTGGGTGCCACAGACGACTCGGCGAGCCTCCTGCTGCTTAGCCGACCTCTCTGGCTTCGTGTAGGAGACAACTCGGTGTACTTCCGTGACTCGGTCGGCTCCCAGGCTCGGGGGCTTGGGGCAGGAGGTGACTCAGTGTGCCTCCTTTCACTAGGCTGACCTCCCAGGCTTGGAGGCTGGGTGCAGGGGGCGACTCGGCGTGGCTTCGTGACTCTCCAGTCCTCACGCTCACGCTCGGGGGCTGGGTACCAATTTTTTGTTGGCATGCCTCTGTGGCTCCGCTAGTCCTTACGCTCGGGAGCTGGGTGCCTATTTTTGATCAGCGTGCTTCCACGGCTCCGCTAGTCCTCGTACTAGGGGGTTGGGTGCCTATTTTAGGTCAGCGTGCCTTCATGGCTCTGCCAGTCCTCGTACTCGTGGACTGGGTGCCTGTTTCAGGTCGGCGTGCCTCCGTGGCTCCGCCAGCCCAGGTACTCGGGGGCTAGGCGCCTATTTTGAGTTGGCGCGCCTCCGTGGCTTCGCCTATCCTTGTGCTCGGGCACTAGGACCTACCTCTGGGATTAATTTTTTTCTTCCTTTTTGACCATTGGACAGATTATGCTAATCACTTCAATGCTCAGGGGTACTCCATATGGAGTGCGTCTTGCGACGCCCTCCATGTCCTTCACTTCGACTTACTGGATGCCCGCTATCCATCAACTTGGCACTCGACTTCGCTCTGCGCGTATGGCTTTGCTTTCGCTATGTTTTGGCTCGGATTTTCTTCTTTTTTGAGCACTGTGCAGCCTCTCTGTCCCTATGACACCATCGCAGCTTCAGCCGACCACATTTCAAGCTTCGCTGCGATGTCCTCAGGTTCCTATTCGCCTACACATCGTTTGGGGGCTTGAGGGATATGGGTATCCCATAGGTCTCTAACGACCAGGATACTGGCTGGTCCTAACAAGTGGGCTCGCCCGACTAGAACGTGCGGGCCAAGGATGTGAAGATACTTGGAGCACAAGTCAAGGAGGCCGGGTGATTCAAATCAGCCTAGATATTGTGGGATACTTTTTGTAATCTGACCCAAATTGCTTTCCATGTAACAATAGACTAGGATTAGAGTCAAACCAACTTGTAACCCTAGGTCGTAAGCCTATATAAGGCGGCCAAGGGCGCCTCCTGAGGGCATCCCAACTCATCCAATCTATTCTTCGCACCTGTGCAAAGCATTACAATCTAGCAAAACACAGGACGTAGGGTATTACTCTCCGGAGGCCCGAACGTGTCTAAACCTTCGTTTTCTCATGATCACCTTCGAGTTCTTGGTCTCGCAATCCTCCCTGCCTACAAATCAACCATTTGGGTAACCCCTGGTGGACTATCGGGCTACTAAATCCGACAGTTGGTGCGCCAGGTAGGGTATTTGCTCCATTGCATTGTTGCTAATACCGAAAATGCACTTAATATGAAATAGCCTAACAATGAAGGATACTTTGGTGGCCTTCTTTCAACCCGGGTACAAATCTTTCTGTGCTTATTCCAGTACTGACTCATTTGGCTCCTCAATATTACCACCTGCAATTTCTCCATGTATAGTACCACTAATTAGCAAGGAAAGCATATTATTGGCGGAGCCACCATCATCATGATCAGGAGCTGGTTATTCACTCAAATCCTAATCACCATCCACAACTATTTCTTTAGCAGCATGACATTTTTGTTTTATGAAATCCTTGTCAAACCCTCTTTCAAGTAAGTGCTGTTGAACCTCAACTTTGCTTCTGTACGCCATGCGATGACACATATAAATAAACAATATTTATAACGTATTAGGAAATAAAATATATTGAAAGAACTCAAGTTTCGTGCACATGATCGATGATATCTTAGACTGATCTCTCATAATGCATTAGGAAATAAAATATATTGAAAGGAAGTACCTTAGGCTGATCGATCGTGCTGAATGTTCTCATGCGAAGTGACTCCTTGCGCTCCTACGATCAACCAGGGTGACAGGGCAAAGGATGGGTGAGACAGTAGGCGGCGCAAGCTCGGCGTTCGTGATAGATGGAGGAGGCAAACGTCGCGCGAAGAAGAAGAGGCGACGACACGGCGTGAGCACCAGGGGCTGGATCGATCAGGTTAAGGTCCAATCCCTCACGAAAGAAAGGCCTGCCGCATGGGCCAAATTACATATGTGATGTCCAAATTGGGATTAGACCCACCTAGAAAGTCATCTATTGCCACTCCTAGAAATATCATTGCAATACCATCTTGTGTGTAGTAACGATTTTGGTGTTGGTTGCTATATCTAAGACTCGTTGCAATATCTAAGACTCATTTGCAACAATATAGTTTTGTGTTGCTATATCTAAGACTCTCTTCACAACAACTCATTTTGCATTGCTATTATATAGACTCTTTTGCAACACACGTAGTAGTAATAGCAACGCTTTATATTCGTTGCGATATGGATATATATTTGCAACCATTACAACTAGCGTTGCAATCACATCATCGTAATCACAATGCAAATATATTCATTGCGATATATCCACCTTATTGCAATCAACAAAATTTATATCGCAACACCACACAATTGGTGGCAACATGTCACCCTATCGCAACCAAAATCGACTACTGTTGCAATAACCCCTATATATTGCAATGAAAATCAACTGTTGCTTAAGAAAACCATGGCATTAGGAACAAAACCTTGTAGTGCATGGTGATTTACGGACAACAGCTTGCGACTTGATCCCCGAGGCCTCCCATCCCCAAAATACGGAGATGCAGAGTTTGCATTGGAGGCTAGACCGCTAGAGCTTTAGAAATATTCTGGCCTGTCAAACTTGCTGAACTTATGTCCTCACTTACCACTGGCCTCGATGCCTTTTCCTTGTTTATTTTGTGCTCCTTCGATGAGCACATTTCCTGGATTTTTTATGATAGATAGTAATATTACTTGCTATGGAGTATAGACAGAGAGAAATATTTTTTTTGCTACTAGAAGATAGAAGACACTACTTGCTATGATACGGGGACATGAACACAATAAGACATGTGGATACATAGTTTGGGTTACCTTATATCCTTTGGAGAATAAAATTTTGAATTTCTTAACTAGCTTACACCAGGGATCTTTGTTTCCAAAGATTGGATGTAATACTCCTCGGACAAATATAAATCTTTTTAGATTTGTTGCAGAAGGATTAAATATTAGATCAAATGGCCTTGATTTCCTTCATTCATATCATATTGGAAAGAAGGGGTAATGAAGAAAGGAAAGAATAAAGGATGGATAGAAGTTCTGAAATGATTTTAAGGGAAAAAATGTACCACTCTCCATCCAAGGTACCCTTTGCGGCTGGGCAGCCCACTCTCAGGTACAACTCTTTCACTGAATCGAAGGGCTAAGTCGCGTTGGCTATAACATCCTTGCATTTCAACATCTTGTCACTTGATTCCCAATGCCTCCCATACTCAATGGTCATACTCATTTCTGTATGTAGATGTATAGCTTGAAGATAAGAGCTCTTTACTATTCATGAATCTCAAACATGGTGAGTTTATATATCCTCATTTGTGACCATCTGTTTGGTATTTTCTAAATTGTGTTGTCCATTGAATGAGCACATAGTTTGACTTTGTGATACGTAACAGGTTTAATTTCTATCACAGTCACATAAAAAAATGAGAATTAGTATTGGCACTCTCTACTATTACACAATAATTTGTGTAACTCGGCCAATGCCACGGTTGTATGGATACAAAGTCCAGTCCAATGGGCACATATATATAAGTGTGCATTCCTTAACTAGATAAGATGGAGACCTTCTGACTGTTCTAGATCGAATGATTGTGTAACTTATGTAGTTTTCTACACCATGAGCTAAGCATCTGTTGCTGTCGAGTGACGACCCTGATTGCTCAAGGGGAACTGAATTTCCAATGAAGTGAGCAACTACAGAGATTATGATGGATTAATGAGTCCAGCAATATTTGTAAAGCTGCTGAGGATACAGATGATGATTGATGAGCATTAATAACATTTTTAGTTTTTAATATTAAGTGTTGTCTAAACTGAAAACTCGGATTCAAATTTCGTGGAATTAAGAGAAATTACAAATGATTTTATATTCAAATAATTAAACAATGACATCAACTCGGGTTATAACCATATGTTTATAAAAGTAGAAGCCAGTAAGTGTTACCAACTGCTATATCTCCCTTTCTCTAGTGCAGCCACATCACCTCCCAATTATTACCGTCCCACGATCTTTCAGTCCTATATCTTCTTGCAACGACCATACTCTTGTTTTGCTATTACTCGACGCAAATGGCATGCAGCCGAGCCGAACAGCCAGGCAACAATATGAATAGCTCGACTCTCATCCTCATAATAATGGATGTGGGCTCATGAGGTTTTGGGCACATGAGAGCTTCCACCTTACTACTCGGGGGTGAATAATCCATGTATCACTGCCAAATTCATCAAGGCCCCGTTTGGATCATTGGAATTGAATTCCATCCTAATAATCATAATTTAGATATAAATTAATTAAGCTAATATAATTGTATGTGGAATATAGTTGTATATTATAGTTGGTGATATGGGAGAGATACTTATATGCTGCCCTTCTACTATAGAGAAACGAGTCCAAGAGCGTGCTATAAGAATTGAATTCCATTCTAATAACCATAATCTATAGAATCAATTTCCATCTCCCACCCCATGAATTTAAGATAGGCTTATATCTAAACTTTAGAAAGTTGTGGAATGCCACATTCCAACATAAATTAACCCACTCCATTAAATAGATTCCAATTCCTTCAAAATGAAGGGACCCAAACGGGACCCAAGAGATTTATCTAAGATAAGAAGAGAATGATGCATATATTTTTTTTTTGAAAAGGAGAGAATGATGCATGTATGAAACCCTACATTGTATATGCATGCACATGCAGTTGTTTTGCTTGGTAACCACTAATAGTGAAAGCATGCCATGTGGTTGGCTCTGGCCGTGTGGATCCCTGTTACTCCAAATGCATGTAAGATTTTCTATTTGGGCATGAAACTGATAAATCGACCCTGTTTTCGAAGAATCCGGTCACCACAGAGAATATCTAGGATTAGCTAATTGTTGACAAAGGCATTGTGCGGCTGCAATCGCATTTGCAGCCCTTAAGGGAAACAATTTATACATATGAATGCACACCAACCACGGTGAAACTCTGAACATCAACCAACTGAGTGGATCCGAAGCATGGCCATGGCGGGCCACCTCCACCGCCTCCTGCTCCTCTTCCTCGCCGTCGCCGCGACAGCCGCCCCGGCCCTGGCCATCTTCCACTTCGACTTCCGCTTCGACACCGACGGCCCGTTCTCCGGTGGCAGCGTTTCCCGCCACAACTTGTGGCGCCGCGCCGCCATCGAGAGCAAGGCCCGGCACGAGAAGAACGCGGCCAAGCTCGCCAAGGCCCTCGGCAAGGACGCCGGCGGCGACATCACGGCGGCCGACGTGACGGTCACCCCCTACACCCACCAGGGCCACGCTCTGACCGTCGGTATCGGCACGCCGCCGCAGCCGAGCAAGGTGATCCTGGACATGGGCAGCGACCTCTTCTGGACGCAGTGCAGCCTGGTGGGCCCCACGGCGCTGCAGGAGGAGCCCGTCTACGACCCCTCCCGGTCGCGGTCCTTCTCCCTCCTCCCCTGCAGCAGCAAGCATTGCGAGCAGGGCGCCTTCACCAGCAAGAACTGCACCGACAAGAGGTGCGTCTACGAGAACGACTACGGCGTGCTGACGGCGACCGGCGTCCTCGCCACCGAGACCTTCACCTTCGGCGAGAAACGCGATGCCGCTGTCAACCTCACCTTCGGCTGTGGCAAGCTCACCAACGGCACCATCGCCGGCGCCTCCGGCATCCTCGGCCTCTCCCCGGGGCCATTGTCGATGCTGAAGCAGCTCTCCATCCAGAAATTCTCTTACTGCCTCACCCCCTTCGGCGATCGCAAGACCAGCCCGGTGATGTTCGGCGCCATGGCCGACCTCGCCAAGTACAAGACCACGGGGAAGGTCCAGACGGTGCCCCTGCTGAAGAACCCGATCGAGGACATGTACTACTACGTGCCGATGGTGGGGATCTCCCTGGGGAGCAAGCGGCTCGACGTGCCGGCGGAGAGCCTGGCGCTGAAGCCCGACGGCACCGGCGGCACGGCCGTCGACTCGGCGACGACGTTGGCGTACCTCGTCACGCCGGCATTCGAGGAGCTGAAGAAGGCCGTGATGGAAGGGGTGAAGCTGCCGGCGGCGAACAAGACCGTCGACGACTACCCGCTCTGCTTCGAGCTGCCCAAGGGCATGTCCATGGACGCCGTGCAGGCGCCGCCGCTGGTCCTGCACTTCGACGGTGGCGCCGAGATGGTGCTCCCGCGGGACAACTACTTCCAGGAGCCGAGCCCCGGGATGATGTGCCTGGCGGTGGTGCAGACGCCGTTCGAGGGCGCCCCCTCCGTCATCGGCAACGTCCAGCAGCAGAACATGCACGTGCTCTACGACCTGGCCGAACGGAAGTTCTCCTACGCGCCCACGCAGTGTGACAAGCTGTGAGCTGCTATGCAAGCACAAGTAGCGCGCAACGTAATGTGGTTTTGAGTATTTTATGTATCTTAAAGATTCAGAGGCCAAGAAATTTTTGTTTGTTTAAATTTCTAAAGAACCTTTTTGTAGGCTGATATTTTGTAGACAATGTATAAGATAAAAAAATAATGAGGCTTGCCTGTTATCACAAAGAAAAAAAGTGAAAAGATAATAACAAAGAGATTAGAAATAGTGATGAATATTTTCATACTCCGTACTAGATTATGGGCTACATATTGTGTGGGGGGAAACTGTTGTACTATTGAGAGACCATGTAGAGATGTTTCATTTTATATTTTTATACATATTTATATATGTAAATGATGAGTGATTTCACTGGAAAACTGTTGTAAATATTTAGGAAAATCTATCACTCACCCAAGTGATTTGGAGCCATTCCTCACTCAAATTTTTTTGAACTCGTCCGAGGGCTGGAATTGAGCTCCAGCGAGTATCTCTGGCGAGAAATTAGGGTTCGGGGTTAGGGATTTAGGTTTCGGGGTTAGGTGTTCACTGGAATATGCCGCCCATAGAGGGAGGTCGCCGGTGGTAGGCTGGCCTGGTGGAGGTGGCGAGCGCGTGATGGTGAGGCGCCGCGGCGGTGGCACCGCTGGCCGAGCAGTGGAGGAGGCCAGTTGGGCGGGGGTGGGGAACGATGGCGATGGCGGTGGTGGGAGGTGGTGGCGGGAGGGGCAGGAAGGCAACCGCTGCGAGCAGCCTAGGGTGCAACCGGAGCTCTGCGTGACCCTAACCCACCTGCGGCGAGGGTGGAGGCACGAGGGCGAGTGGGCGGCAAGTAGCGAAGAAGCGCACCTATTTTTAGATGGGGGAATGGGAGGTGGAAGATGAACCTAAGACGTCGGATGGTGATCGGATGGATCAGAAATTAAGTGACGGGAGCCTCTAATTCACCTGAGTGACGGATAGAAATATTTTGAGCACACACTTTCTCAACCAAAAGTAATCATAACCATACTTACCGTGGTCCCAATAAGGAGATCTTCAGGAGTACTTCGTTAATACGTGTAACGCTTTTGGAATCTTATAAATGATGCTGCTTGCTTAGCTAGTTACACATCACCAATCAGGATAAATAATGTTTCAGTACCTTTTTTAAAAAAATAATGTTTCAGTACCCTTGTCGAACGGCAGGTGTATCGTTCTATACACTATAGTTTTTTTGGTACCACGCGAAGACCGCGGGAATCAAGTTATAGATTTGATACTCGTGAAGTGGGTGCCAAGAACAGCAGATATATAGATAATGAAGGTCACCAAAGGCAATCAATTCACCCCGTCTATGTAGGTAGTACCGCAGTAGGGGCATCGAACAGTGAGAGCAGGTGCAAGACACATGTTAGCTATAAGCAGTAATAGTCGTTACAAGGCCTCGATGACATTATCCGGCCCCGGCTAGAATGTCGCCTATTACCTTTCACCAACTAAACGTAACGTGCCACAACAAAGAACGTTACACTAAATACTTGTAACGTCCTTTAAGATAAAACCGTCACATATGTGATTCATATTTGTCACAGGATAATTTTGTGTATGCATCTTCAAACTTGGGAAGCCAAAATATTTTTTTTATTTTATTATCTAATGAAACATTTTTGTAGGACATTTGCTAGTAGCGAATGTGTAAAATTAAAACAATAATGACGCTGGCCTGTTACAAAGAAAAGTGAACAAATAGTGAACAAACATTTTTGGAATCTTATAAATGATGCTGCTTGCCTAGCTAGTTACACATCACCACTCAAGAGAAAAAAAAAATGTTCAGTACCCTTGTCGAACGGCAGGTGTATGGTTCTTTTTTTCTTTTTTTCACTATGGGCGAGCCCGAATTTCATTACTAGTAGGCAACAAATTAAATTACAATAGTCTTGAAATAGAAAACACCAGGTTTAAGCCATCTACTGTAAGACTCACCACTGACCAGAACTGACGCACAAAAGGCCATCAGTCTTTCCAGCCTTTCCTACCAACCAAATAAAAAAAAACAGTAGCTCCAGATGGAGTTTTGCATCACAATTGACAGATCGACAAGATAACTGGTGGCTAAAGCAGTCTTCTTCTAACAATCAGCCATAGGTTGTCGCAAATTGATTACTGAAGAAGCACCATCCCTCCATCGTCGCGAGGAGCTTCATGTGGATGGAATTGCAGGGCCGTCTTCTTGAGCGCTTCTGCCCCTTCTCCCAGCAACTTCTGATCGGCTTCATTCTGTAGACCTGCCCAATATGTAAGAAAAGAACTAGCTGAACATATAATCTCAGTAGGTGATCTAGTTAGTTTTCCTTCAAAACACAGATTATTTCTCGCTAGCCATATTTCCCAGCAGATTGCTGCAAGGCCAGGTAAATGAAATTGTTTCCCATTAGGTAAAAATAACTTACTCCATATCCAAAATTGTTCTAAAGAATTGGGTCTGCAGTCAGCACCCACTATCAAAGCGACCAGATTCCAGACATATTTTGTCAGTGAACAGTGAAACATAAGATGCAAAGTTGTTTCATTTTCTAGACAAAAGGGACATCTAAAGTCCCAGACCAATTTCACTTCACCAAATTCTCTTTTGCTAGAATAGAATCCTGGCAGACAAAAGCCACATAAAATTTTTTATTTTCAAGGGAAGTTTTGCTCTCCAGATTTGATTTTAGGGCAGACCCACATCACTGGAGCACAAATGTTCATACATTGATTAAACGACATTTCATCCATGCCTTTGTACCGGTCATCTTTTGACCTGGTACTAATGCTAACATTAGTACCAGGTCTAAATTTGGTGTCCCCGAAGGACCTTTAGTACTGGTTGTAACACCACCCGGTACTAAACCTTTTAGTACCGGGTGGTGTTATTACCCGATACTAAAGGTCCTCGTGGCTTTAGTACCGGGTCGCAATATTGCCCGGTACTAAAAGGTGGTCATACAACCCGGTACTAAAAGTCTTTCCACGAGTTACTTCAAAATGAAAATATATCCAACTCCATCACATGTGATGTGTAGGTGAGATGGTAAGGAAGCCTCGCGTGAGGCTAGAGGTCGTGGGTTCGAGTGTGTGGGGTGGCTCCCGGGTGTTTGTCAAATTTTTTCTTTATTTTTTGGGTGAAAAATAATTTACTTACGGTTATTTGACCCGGTACTAAAGGACCTCTTTAGTACCGCTTAGCAGTACTGGTTAGGAAACCGGTACTAAAGGGGGTTGAGCTGAGCACCGGTACTAAATGAGACTTCTCTAGCTGTCAAGCCATCTTCTAAGAGTCAATCTCCACCCTCTCAGGGCCATTTCTCTTACTGTCATTACTCGTTCATTACAAATTTCAAACAGATCATGGAATTTTTCTTTGAATGTTAGTTGTATGCCCACACCATATGTCTTGCCAAAAGTCAGTGCAATCACCTTTGCCTATTAGCATTCGTCTTCCCTTCAAATAATAATCTTTTATTTTCAATAGATCATTCCACACAGGGGAATTTGATGGTTTCCATTTTAACTGAGCAATACAGGGGAATTCCACACAGGTGTATCGTTCTATACACTATAGTTTTTATAGTACCATGCGAAGACCGTGCAATCAAGATATAGATTTGGTACTCGTGCAGTGGGTGCCAAGAACATCAGATAGATAATGAAGGTCGCCAAAGGCAATAAACCAAATCACCCCGACAATGTAGGCAATAGCAGCATCGAACAGTGAGAGCAGATGCAAGATTGCAATATTTTTAGTGGCACTCACACTACACTAATATCCCGCTACTAGTAAAGATTGCAATATTTTTAGTGGCACTTACGTGCCACGAAGTTTGAACAGATAGTATAATTCTCGATGCTTCTCATACCTATGCATCAGAAACATCTAACCAACTTGATAAGTGTGGGAAGTTCTTCTTGAGAGTTGAGACTGAAGTTGGAGCTAGGAGTATATATGAATGAGCGGCAGTTGATATATGTCTTTACTTTGTGGCCCTGACATGAATATATATGATGATCACTATTTTTCTGTCCTTTTTGTTTCTATGAGATCGGTGTGTCTAGAGGTAATCAAATTAAAGTACAATATTGAGTTCTAAATGTAGAGTCCAGCAACCTTTTACTTATAAAAAAGCACCCAAGCTTTCTGGCCCTGCCATGCCCAGTAACGTGGGATAGGTAACGGCCCCACGGCTCACATTACACGTAAGGCCTTGTTTGGATAGCGGAGTACGGGGGTGGAATGAAGGGGATTGAGTCAAAAAAATGAAGTAATTTTCCCTCCAATCCCTCCCATTCGACTCCAATACTCTTCCACGCCCAAACAAGCACCAAGTATGGCAGTAATGGTCGTTATAAGGCCTCGAGGACAGTACACGGCCCCGGCCAGAATATCGCCTATTACCTTTAACCAACTAAAGGTAACGTGTCACAACAAAGAACGTTACACTAAATACTTTGTAACGGCCTTTGACAATACCTGTCACATATGTGATTTATATTTGTAACAGGATAATTTTGTGGTTTTATTGATTTGTGCATCTTCAAACGTGGAAAGGTAAACATTTTTTTTATATGATTATCTATTGAAACCTTTTTGTAGGACATTCGCTAGTAGCCAATATACTAGCTTAATTGGGCTACATATTGTTGGGTTGGGGAAAAACTAATTTATTATTAAGAGACCATGCTGAGATGTTCCATATATAAATATATATATATTTGTAAATAATATATAATGGAATGATTAAGGATCACTAGTAGAGAATTGGCTTCCGATGCGCCCCCTTTTGTCCCGGTTTAAAGTTGGTCCGGGACAAAAGGGGTGCGCCACGGTAGGCAAAAATGGAGGGGAGAGTTAGTCTAGTCCTGGTTGCAACGGCTAGTTCTGGGACGTCGGTGGCGGCACCCTTTTGTCCCGGTTGGAGGCTTCAACTGGGATAAAAAGGTGGGACAAAAAGTTTAGTCCCGGTTGGAGGCTCCAACCGGGACTAAACTTTCAACCGGGACAAAAGGTGTTCCTTTTTGTCTCGGTTGGAGTTTTTAACCGGGATAAAAACTCATTCCCATTATATACCAAGACAGAGGCCTTTCTTCCTCCTCCAGCCCAAGCCAGTCCAGCACATAGACAGAGAGCTAAGCTTCACCTACTCTCCGGTGGTGCTGAAGCAAGGGAGGTACTGCCCGAAGTTTTTTCCCTCATTTTCGTGGGAATTTCACTCAGCCAACACAAGTGTTGTGAAGGTTTGATACTTCATCCTCGTGTTATGCTTTGATTTATGCTTTGGAGATGGAAAGATTAATTGATAGAATGTGATGAAGTAGAAAATGGAGAGGTATTTTGAGCTAGAATGTGAGGGAGATTGATGTGTCATATATAGTATGTATTCTTGCAGTGGTTTAAGAATGATGCTACCTTGTCTAGACGGTTTATCTTATCAAATTCAATAAGGTTTTTCAAATCCATACTTGTTGAACTTGCATACCGTGTTCATCTCTGCGAGGATGTTCTCCGCCGAGCAGCAACGTATGTCAAGAAGGAGGTTCGATTCTACGAGAAAGAGTGGATACGGACATCGTGACCGTGCCCCCTTTTCCGTAGAATCGAACCTCTTTCATGACGAAGTGCGGTGCCGCCCAGTTGAGGACATGCTCGCAAGATGATCACGGTGTTCAAGTTCAACAACTTATGCAGTGCTAAGGTAATAATTTTTGTACATAGATGGCTTCTGCTACTGAATACAGTTGCATGCCTAACTATTTTATTTGGACCAAGCACGGTGAAGAGGGGTTGGAATGGAAGATGGCGAGGAGGAGGAGTAAGATGAAAGCATTTCAGACTAGGTTGCAGGTCAAGAAGATACTACAATGGGCGAGGCTGATGAAGATGAGTTTGCAGAAAATAGCCCTACTGATGACCTTGGTCAGGTGATACGAGATGCACACAGAGATTGCGAAACTGAGGAGGAAGCAGTAAAGTTGCAGCGCATGATAGATGATCACCAAAAATTGTTGTACCCAGATTGCCAGCAGGGCCATAAAAAACTAGGTACGACACTAGAATTTGTGCAATGGAAGGCAAAAAATGCTGTGTCCGATAAGGCATTTCAGGGGATGTTGAACATTGTCAAGAAGATTTTTCCCGAGAATAATGAATTACCGTCCACAACATATGAATCTAAACAGATTATTTGCCCTCTCGGATTGGATATTCAGAAGATACACGCATGCCCTAATGACTGTATCCTCTATCGTGGTGATGAATACGAGAAATTGGATGCTTGTCCCGTCTGCGAAGCGCTGCGGTATAAGATCAGGCAAGATGATCCTGGTGATGTCGAGGGGCAGTCTCCCAAGAAGAGAGTTCCCACGAAGGTGATGTGGTATTTCCCTATAATACCATGCTTGAAGCGCTTGTTCAGGAATAAGGTGAATGCTAAGTTGATGCGATGGCACAAAGAAGAACATATGGAAGATGAGATGCTGAGACACCCCGCAGATGGGGCCCAGTGGAGATCAATTGATAGAGCATTCCCGGACTTTGAAAGTGAAGCAAGGAACATAAGGTTTGGTTTAAGTACTGATGGATTCAATCCATTCAGTGAGTTGAGTAGTGGCCATAGTACTTGGCTTATGACCCTATGTATGTTCAACCTTTCTCCTTGGCTGTGCATGAAGCGGTAGTTCATTATGATGCCGGTGCTTATCCAAGGCCCAAAAAAACCCGGCAACGACATTGACGTGTAACTAAGACCGTTAGTTGATGACCTTTTACAGCTCTGGAAGGAAGTAGGTGTACGTGTGTGGGATGGGGATAGATAAGAGATCTTTATTCTACGAGCATTGTTGTTCGTAACCATCAATGATTGGCCTGCACTGAGTAACCTTTCGGGATAGACAAATAAGGGATATCGGCCATGCACCCACTGTTTAGACGACACAGACAGCATGTATTTGAAGCACTGTAAGAAGGTCATCTATATGGGTCATCGTCAATTTCTCCCTGCTCACCACCAGCTGAGAAAGAGCGGGATGCATTTACAAGGGGCGCCAGACCATCGTAAAAAATCTTCACAGCGTAATGGAAAGCGTGTCTTCGAGATGATGAAGGATGTAAGTGTAGTCTTTGGAAAGGGTCATGGTAGCCAACCTGTTCCGAACAACGACAACAGACATGCACCCATGTGGAAGAAAAAGTCAATATTTTGGGAGCTACCTTATTGGAAAATCCTAGAGGTTCGCAACACAATAGACGTGATGCACCTGACGAAGAATCTTTGCGTGAACGTGCTAGGCTTCATGGGTGTTTATGGGACCTCGAAAGATACATTGGAAGCACGACAGGACCTGAAAGTCATGGGGCAATGAGATGACCTACATCCGGAAAAGAGAGATAATGGACAGCACTACTTACGTCCTGCCAGTTACACTCTCAGCAAGGAAGAGAAGGATAGCATGTTTGAATGCTTGAATAGTATGAAGGTCCCGTCTGGGTACTCCTCAAATATAAAGGGAATAAGAAATATGAAATAAAAAAAGTTTACAAATCTCAAGGCCCATGACTGCCACATGTTGATGACCCAGTTGCTTCCAGTTGCACTGAGGGGTGTTCTACCAGAAAATGTCCGGTTGCCGCTTGTAAAGCTATGCACATTTCTCAATGCTATTTCACAGAAGGCAATCGATCCATCCAAGCTATCAAAGCTACAGAACGATGTGGTGCAATGTCTTGTCAGTTTTGAGTTGTTATTTCCACCATCCTTTTTCAATATTATGACGCACTTACTAGTTGACTTAGTAAAAGAGATTGGTATTCTCGGACCTGTATACCTGCACAATATGTGGCTGTTTGAGAGGTTCATGGTAGTCCTAAAAAACTATGTTCTTAATCGTGCCCGTCCAGAAGGAAGCATCGCCAAGGGATATGGAACAGAGGAGGTGATCGAGTTTTATGTTGATTTTATTGATTTAATTGACTCGATTGGGGTTCCAACTTCACGCCACGAGGGGAGGCTCCAGGGAATGGGCACCCTTGGAAGGAAATCAAATTTCAGCAATGATACTGATTTGTTCGACAAGGCACACTACACTGTTCTACAACAGTCATCCTTTGTGTCTCCGTATATCGAGCAGCACAGACAGATGGTAGTTTCGAAAAACCTCTCCAAATTCGATGCTTGGCTTACACGTCATCACATGGAAACTTTTCCCTCCTGGTTGCACCAATAACTTATGGGTAACTTTGAGATTCACCCATAGCTCATTTGGTTAGCCAGGGGACCTGCTAGCACAATCATGAAATTCCAAGGCTATGAGATAAATGGTTATACATTTTACACGAGAGTCCAGGACCAGAAAAGCACGAACTAGAATAGTGGTGTCCGCATAGATGCTATAGATAGAAATAATAGCAAGGATTCGTATTATGGTTTCATACAGGAGATATGGGAACTCGAATACGGACCGCTGTACATCCCTTTATTTCTTTGCAATTGGGTGAAGCTAACTGCCGTAACCAAAGATCAGTACGGAATGACAATAGTAGATCTGAGCAAGACTGGATACAGTGATGACGCATTTGTACTTGCCAATGATGTGCATCAGGTGTTCTATGTGAAGGACATGTGTAGCAAACCAAAGAGAAATCCAGAAGAGACATGGGAGCCAAAGTGCCACATAGTTCTTCCAGGTAAAAGAAAAATCGTGGGAGTCGAGGATAAAACAGACCAATCAGATGATTATGATCAGTTTGATGGCATGCCTCCATTTGTAGTTGAAGTTAATCCAAGCATCCTGTTATCCAAAGAAGAGGCTCCGTACTTATGCCACGATCATGATCAAGGAACTTTCGTGAAGAAGAAATTTTACAACGTTGTATTGTAATGCGCTAAATTTACATGACCTTTGTGTAGTACTTGATACAATTTTTAATTTACCCTATGTATGATTTCATGTGTTCTTAAATTTATTAGGTGAAGATTTATTAGATAAACATGAACAATGTTAACCACATACATACATGAATTTTTTTGCGCGTTGAAATTATTTAATTGAATAATTTCTTGATCATAGCGATGCACTAAAATAAATATTTTAGAGGCTAAATGAATTGGTATAGAATTAATGACTAAATCACACTTATTGTCAATATACTCGCTAATTAAATATATTTTTGCATGTACAAAATATGTGAAGTTTTTTGTTTTTGCTTTCTGAAATGCAGTGAAAACATAAATAAAATCCTTTTCCAAAAAACAGGCGGGAGATGAAAGTGTGGGAAAAGGACCTTTTATCCCGGGTGCCAATTGAAACTGGGACAAAAGGCACCCCTTTTATCCCGGTTGACAACTGCAACCGGTATAAAAGCGTAGTTTTCGATTCCCGCCGGGGACGTACCCTTTTATCTCGGTTACAGTTAGCAACCGGGATAAAAGGGGGGGGGCCTTTTATCCCGGTTGGTGTTGGCACCCGGGATAAAAGGGTAGGTTTCTAGTCCCGCCAGGTGGACATACCCTTTTGTCCCAGGTCCCATCACCAACCGGGATAAAAGGGGGGGCCTTTTATCCTGGCTGTTAATGGGACCCGGGACAAAAGGGCCTTTAGTCCCGAGTGCCATTACGAACTGGGATAAAAGGGAGGGGGGATAAAAGGCACTGTAGCCTCTTCTACCCCCACGCCAGTTACACTTAGCCAAAATTTCGCCAAGATCCCACGCTCCTGCTCCGTCGCCGCTCGTCCGCCTTCCTCGCCGGCCGGTGTCGTCGTCGTACCCCATTGCCCCAGCCATCGTCGTCCCGCTGCCCGACCGCCTCGCCCACGCCCGGACCGCCTCCTCCTCCATCGCCCCGGCCCGCCTCGATCCTCCTCCGTCGCACCCCTCGACCTCGTCGCCACCGGCCGCCTCCATCGTGGGGCCTCGTTGCCGCCTCCGTCCTCGTCGCCGCCTCTGTCGCGCGCGCCGCTTCGTCGCCGGCCGCCTCCACCCGGCGTTTGCTTCGCTCTGTCCTCACCTCCGCCGTCCTGCCGCCCCGGCCACCTCGTCGCCCTGGCCACCGTCGACCGCGCCAGGTCTGCCAGCACTGGCGCCTGGAACGTACCGCTCTTGCTGACGCAAGCCCACCGGCTTGCGTCAGCAAGGGGCTTTTTTATTTTTTAGTTAGAAAATAAATAGAAATGAGTAGTAATTAGTTAGAAAATCAATAGATATTTGTATATGAGTTAGAAAATCAAATTAGTAGTAATTAGTAGTAATTAGTTAGTTCCGGGTTACGAAGGGCTCCGCCTAGGTTAGAAATTAATCGTTGCCACGGCCACCTCGCTTCGTCCCCGCCTCTGCCGTCCCGCTGCCCCGGCCGCCGCCATCCCGCCGCCCCCGCCACCTCGCTGCCCAACCTAGGCACCGTCGACCGCGCGAGGTCCGTCAACACTGGTGCCGGGAAGAATTAGTTATAAAATCAATAGATATTTGTATATTAGTTAGAAAATCAAATTAGTAGGAATTAGTAGTAATTAGTTGTAATTTGCTAGAAATTCCAATAAATATGTATAAATTAGTAGAAATTTTGTAGAAATTCGTACAAAGTACTACTAATTTGTTGAAATTTCTATAAACATTCCAGACTTTGTAGGATTCATGTTATTGTAAAATTAGTATGAATTATTAGTAATTTGCTAGAAATTCCAATAAATATGTATAATTTAGTAGAAATTTGGTAGAAATTTGTACAAAGTACTACTAATTTGTTGAAATTTCTATAAACACTTCGAACTTTGTGGGATTCATGTTATTTTATGATTTCATGTATATACCCTAATGTACATATAACTAAGGCGATTTCTATGACTCGGTAGTAGATCCAATCTACTATAGCACATATCTTGCGCTTGGCGTATGAACCTGGATTTTGTTTCGACCAATCATATTGATCTTCGCTCGCTGCAACTGGTATTACGTGTATCACTTAACTCCGATGGCGGAAATCCGACCGGTAGGAGTATGTCGTTACACAGCCATTGCAGCAAGAACACGAAACCAAGACATAGATCAAACTAAAAACTCGCATATCTCCATATGCACACATCCCGAATCTAAAACTAAACAGCTACGGCTCTGATACCACTGTTGGGGTACAAGGTAGGCTGCACTAGCGCAAATAAAAATTTTTCTACCGCGTAAACCAGGAAAACTGCCGTATAAGGATCACGGGATTACCACTCGACGTACTGATGCGGAAGATGTAGATTCGCGTCGATGCAGCGAAGTCGATCAGTGTAGTCGTACGTTGTCGCTCACGTCGACGTCCAACAGCTCCTCAGCAGCTCGTCCACGTGCAGCAAGATCGCCCTCGTGCCGCGGCTCGTCATCGGCTCGTCGTGGCTCGTCGGCGGCTCATCATGGCTCGTTGTGGCTCGTCGGTGGCTCGTCCAAGTGCTGCACGCACAACACCTCCAAGGTATCCACACGTGTAGGGAGCGTCGCAAGCCGGACTGCTAGGTTCACGAGTTCCAACAGGCGAGGGCGTGGGAGGCGCGGCAGATGTGTTTCGCCAAAAAGGTGTAAACCCTAGGGCGCCCCCACCCCTCTATTTATATAGGTTCCTAACGGGCCTCTGGGTCCGAGGCCCATTAGTACTTCTAAACCTAATCCAACTCAGATCACATCTGAATTGGGCTTCCAGCCCCTTAAGTGTGTGACCCTATGGGTTCGGATACGTATAGACATGGCCCGAGTACTCCTACTTGAGTCGGTAGCGGCCTCTAGCAAGACGTGCCAACTCCTATACGCACATGAAGATCATATCAGATGAACCTTCACAACATTATATACATGCACTTCCCTTTGCCTCATGATATTTGGTCTAGCTTAAAGCCGACCGCTCTTTCTCGATCCTATGATTCGGAATCCCTTTGTAGGTTAACTCTTAACCGTACGTAGCATGGCCATGCATTTTCAGATCCGATCACTCGAGGGGCCTAGAGATATCACTCTCAATCAGAGAGGGGAAAATCCCATCTTGATTGACCATGTCTCATAGCATGCTTCTTGACAAACTCGAAAGCTACCTTTATAACTACCCTGTTACGGCGTAGTGTTTGATAGCCCCTAAGTAAGTCGATGCACATCTTGACTACATGCGACAATCTTAGGTCTAAGGACAAAGCGTACATGTTGTGTAAAGAGAGAACTACTTCTCGTGTTGGGTCAGTCCTAGCACATGTCTCCACATGTGCCCACATTATTAGTTCAACATCTCCATGTCCATGACTCGTGAAACATAGTCATCAACTAATACATGTGCTAGTCTAATATTCATGTGTGTCCTCACATGAACTCCGACTAGGGACGACTTTAGAATAACCATACAAGTAAAGAGTTTCACATACAATTCACATAATTGCAAATCAATTCAAGTAGCCTTTAATGGATATTCAAGGAACATAGTATAAATCATGGCTACAAATGGAATATCATCATCTCTATGATTGCCTCTAGGGCATACCTCCAACAGTCTCCCACTTGCACTAGAGTCAATGTAGAAGGTACCTCATACCCACAGCTCTTACATGCGCATCATTCTTAGCCTGCGGGAGTGGTTTTGTCAACGGATCAGAAATGTTCAGATCGGTGTGTATTTTGCATATCTTGATCTCACCCCGGTTAACGAAGTCTCGAATGAGATGAAATCGCCGCATTACGTGTTTGTTCTTCTGGTGGTTCCTTAGCTCCTTTGCTTGCGCAATTGCCCCATTGTTATCACAGTAGAGATTCAATGGGCTGGACGCATTCGGGAACACACCAAGCTCAATGAGGAAATTCCTTATCCAAACACCCTCCTTCGCGGCTTCCGAAGTCGCGATGTACTCGGCTTCTGTCATAGAATCGACCACCGTCTCCTACTTGGAACTCTTTCAACTAACAGCACCACCATTTAGCGTGAACACAAATCCTGATTGTGACTTTGGATCATCTCTGTCGGTTTGGAAACTAGCATCGGTGTAACCTGTTACAACAAGATCCTCCTCACCTCCATAGACGAGGAACATATCTTTAGTCCTTCTCAAGTACTTAAGAATGTTTTTCACCGCTGTCCAGTGACTCTCACCTGGATCAGACTGGTGTCTGCTTGTCATACTTAGCGCATATGAAACATCTGGACGAGTACTTATCATTACATACATGATAGATCCAATAGCCGAGGCATATGGCACTCTACTCATGCGATCCCGCTCATCAGCAGTCGAAGGACACTGAGTCTTGCTGAGATGTATGCCATGTGACATAGGCAAGAACCCTTTCTTTGCCTCTTCCATGCTGAACCACTTCAACACTTTGTCAATGTAAGTATCTTGGCTTAATCCTATAAGCCTTCTTGATCTATCTCTATAGATCTTAATGCCTAGAATATATGCCGCTTCCCCTAAGTCCTTCATCGAGAAACTATTTTTCAGTGAAGTCTTTACGAACTCAAGCATATGAATGTTATTTCCAATCAGCAATATGTCATCCACATATAAGATTAGAAATACTACAGAGCTCCCACTAACCTTCTTGTAAACACAAGACTCTTCTTCGTTCTTGGTGAAGTCAAACCCTTTGACTACTTCATCAAAACGAATGTTCCAACTCCTAGATGCTTGCTTCAATCCATAAATGGATCTCTGAAGCTTGCATACCTTTCCAGCATTTTTTGGATCGACAAAACTCTCGGGCTGTATCATATACACGTCCTCAGCTAGGTTTCCATTCAGGAAAGCTGTCTTGACATCCATTTGCCATATCTCATAATTGAAATATGCAGCTATAGCTAAAATAATCCGAATGGACTTAAGCATCACTACGGGCGAGAAGGTCTCTTCGTAGTCAACTCCTTGAACTTGTTGAAAACCTTTTGCGACAAGTCATGCTTTATAGATGTGAACATTTCTATCCATGTTCTTTTTCTTCTTATAGATCCACTTGCACTCTATGGCTTTAACACCATTAGGCGGGTCAACCAAGTTCCAAACTTGATTGTCTCCCATGGACTGTATTTTGGATTGCATGGCACTCTGCCATTTTTCAGAGTCTGGATCCATCATTGCTTCTGCATATATCGCAGACTCATCATTGTCCAACAATAATATTTCCCGCATTTCGCGGAGCCTTGCTGACCTTCGTGGTTGTGGCGGTGCCATGGGTATCTCAACTTGTTCTGCTACGTTAGCATCACTCATTGATTCTTGCCCAATCAGCTCATCTTAAACTTCTTCAAGATGCACTGTCTTTCCACTCTTTTCTCCTTTGAGAAACTCCTTCTCTAGGAAAACCCCGTTCCGAGCGACAAACTCTTTGCCCTCTGGCCGGTTGTAGAAATAATATCCCAAAGTTTCCTTTGGATATCCCACAAAAATGCACTTATACGACTTGGGTGTGATGTTGTCCGACTGAAGTCGCTTGACAAACACTTCACATCCCAAATCTTTAGAAAAGACAAACTGAGAACTTTTCCAGTCCACATCTCATATAGTGTCTTAACTTTGAATTTTGATGGTACCCTATTAAGTGTGAAAGCTGCTGTTTCTAGAGCGTATCCCCAAAATGACAACGGTATATCCGACTGGCTCATCATTGATTGAACCATGTCTAACAAGGTTCGATTATGTCGCTCGGATACACTGTTTCTCTGAGGTGTTCCAGGCAGCGTAAGTTGTGGAACAATTCCGCAACTCTTTAGATGATTGCTAAACTTGTGGCTCAAATACTCACCTCCACGATCAGATCGTAAGGCCTTAATTTTCTTGCCACGCTGATTTTCAACTTCATTCTGAAATTCCTTGAACTTTTCAAAGGTTTCAGACTTGTGCCTCATCAAGTAGACATAGCCATATCTACTAAAATCATCAGTGAAAGTTATGAAGTATTGGAATCCTCCTTTAGCTGTCGTGCTCATTGGTACGCATACATCGCTATGTACGAGTTCCAACAAGTCTACTGCTCTCTCAGGAAATCCTGCGAAAGACATCTTGGTCATCTTGCCTAGCAAGCAAGCCTCACATGTCTCGTATGATTCAAAATCAAACAAAGTTAGAAGTCCATTAGAATGGAGCTTCTTCATGCGTTTTTCACTTATATGACCCAAACGACAATGCCACAAGTGGTAGGACTCAAATCATTAGGTCGAGGCCTTTTAGCACTTACGTTACAGACAGGTGAACCATCAAGATTTAAAACAAACAATCCATTCACAATGGGTGCAAAAGCCATAAACATATCATTCTTAGAGGTCACACAACCATTGTTTTCACTCGCAAATGAATAACCATCCTTCATCAGGCGTGAAGGAGACAAAATGTTTCAACTCAAATTAGGAACGAAATAACAATTATTCAACTCCATAATAAATCCTAACGGGAGGTGGAGTTGCATCATCCCGACGGTCAACGCAGCAACTCTTGCATTATTGCCCACGCGGAAATCAACTTCTCCTCTTTCCACGCTTCTACTTATTATCATTCCCTTCATCGAATTGCAAATATGAGCAACCGATCCGGTATCAAATACCCAAGAATTAATAATTCTATCAATGAGAAATATGTTGTCTATAACATTAATAACAAGCGTACTTGAGGTGGAAGTACTCTTACTTCCGCCATTCTTCAACGAAGCTAGGTACTGCTTGCAATTTCTCTTCCAGTGACCAAGTTCATGACAGTAAAAGCACTCTTTGTCTGGAGCAGGTCTAGGTCCAGCTTTAACCTTGGGCGCTGGCTTTGGCTTGGACGTTCCAACCTTGCCATTCTTCTTCCAAGAATTGTCCTTCTTCTTAAAGCTAGGCTTATTCTGTATAGCCATCACATGGCTGCTACTAGCGCTTTTCTTGATGTCATCCTCTGCTATTTTAAGCATGCCACACAGCTCATTCAGACCCTTCTCCGTCCCATGCATATGGTAGTTCGAGATGAAATTCCCATAGCTAGGCGAAAGAGACGAAAGAATGAAATCAGTGGCCAAATCTTGGCCTAGTGGGAAGCCAAGCTTCTCCAACCGTTGAGTGTAACCAACCATCTTGATTACGTGTGGTCCTACTGCTGCGCCTTCTGCTAGCTTGCTCTCAACAAAGGCCTTAGATACATTGAACCTTTCAGTCCTGGCCTGTGTTTGGACCATGTCTCTAAGCGCCACGATCATATCGTGCGCCTCATGGTTTGTTTCAAACTGCATCTGCAGCTTGGGTTCCATGCAAGCAAGCATAAGGCAGCTTACTTCGAGGTTAGCATCACATGCTTTCTTGTAAGCATTCTTAGCAGCAGCAGGTGCATCATCAGCAGGTTCTTCTGGTAGTGGGTTGTCTAGAATATCTTCCTTTTTCTCATCCCTGAGAACAATTCTCAAGTTACGAATCCAATCTGAGTAGTTTGTTCCATTCAACTTGTCCTTCTCAAGGACCGAACGCAAAGCAAACGGTGTAGTGCTGCTAGGTGCCATTTAATCTACAACAAAAGTAATGCAAAATACACTAAGACAAACATATCCATGATAGAGAAAATTATATTAAACTATTTTAACAGAATCTACTCCCACTAAAAGCAATATCCCTCTATTGATACTTAGTGATTGAAGATCCACAACTAACAAGTCTACTAGTGAGCTTTAGCATCACCGCTAGCAAATAAGGTAGATCGGTAAGCAACTTCTTGCTAATCATATCACATATGACTCCTGTTATTGGGTGACATCTCCATGTCTCGGCGCCCAACCTTTATGCCCCAAGGTCCTTAACCGTTAAGATAACCTTGTTAAGCAAACCAACCCTTATGCGTGTAAGTGTCCGACACAAACCCGTCTAGTCAAGGAAAACTAGTGGCACCCTAATTTCATAGACCCACCACTAATTGTACAAGACATGGGATGGTGCAAGTTTCAGTTGGGAGGGAATACTAACTTAAACTTTGTGAGGGATCATTCTACTTCTAACATCACAGCATGCAGAAAGTAAAACATAAGCAGAATAGCATTCACACAGTTGTGACACAGTATGGCCCGTTTTCTTATGGTGATCTCCATTTCCACAGAACCTGTTCACCATGGTGATCTCCATCTCCATGTTCCATGTGCACCATCCTCCTGGTGATGAGTCCTCCAAGAACTAGAACATGCTATTACGCCTAATAGCTAGTAAAGAAGCTAGTAATGAAGATTACATAGTTGCTTGGATCATCATAGATTGTTACGCAGACCATTAAATACATATGGCTCCAGCCGTGTTGCCGTACGCGCCTCACGCAGGTAACGAATGAGTTACACACATGCATCACATACACAAAGGGGCCATACTAATCACAAGATACATACATCCTGCAAAACAGAGTTAGGCGTTCTAACGTTCCAAACTTCGGAGGCCCGAAACTCCATCTTCCAAGCCGAAATTGGGAAATCCAATTTCGCAAAAAATGGCAAAGCGTTGAATTTCATGTGTAACTTTTTCTGTAGATCAGTTTTCATATAAAATTTGCCCCGATCTGAGATCGTACCAAAAAGTTACGGCTGATTTACCGAAGCACACGCACACGGTAAAATCCTGACCCGGTAGTAGATCCAATCTACTATAGCACATCTCATGCTCCTGGCGTATGAACTTGGATTTTGTTTCGACCAATCACATTGATCTTCGCTCACTGCAACTGGTATTACGTGTATCACTTAACTCCGATGGCGGAAATCCGACCGGTAGGAGTATGTCGTTACACAACCATTGCAGCAAGAACACGAAACCAGGACATAGATCAAACTGAAAACTCGCATATCTCCATATGCCCAGAACCCGAATCCAAAACTAAATAGCTACAGCTCTGATACCACTGTTGGGATACGAGGTAGGTTACACTAGCGCAAATCAAATTTTTTCTACCGTGTAAACCAGGAAAACTGCCGTATAAGGATCACGGGATTACTACTCGACGCACTAATGCGGAAGATCTAGATTAGGCTCGTTGGAATCGAATTCCCATCACCCTTCACATACTCGCGATGCGGAATCATGCACACGTATGATAGACGTTGACTTGGTGCTCCCCTGCTCCTTTCGGCTTAAATTCCTTTGAAGTACCATAAGTTCATAACGAATTGGCGACATTATACTGCTCGAATTCTTGAGGACAGGGCTGCACTAGAGATTCTACAAACCACTTTCTTCCCATGAACTCCTTTAAGTAAACAGAAGGCTTGTGGTCACCATCACCTGCCCAAAGATGGGACCTGACCAACATTATGTGATGTTCTACCTCACAAATTAAAAGTCCATTAACGAAAAGACGGTAGGGGAATATTAGCTAAAGTATTCCCATGGACATTCGTTAGTTGCTGTAATGACCTATCAGTGTTAGCTTTACGCATCCACCTGTCTGGGAAATAACTCAACGAGAGAAGACACCGGCAAAGTATCGTCCATGTGCAGCAAGATCACCCTCGTGCCGCGGCTCGTCGTCGGCTCGTCGTGGCTCATCGGTGGCTCGTCCAAGTAGTGCAGGCGCAACACCTCCAAGGTATCCACACATGTAGGGAGGAAGCGTCGCAAGCCGGACTGCTAGGTCCGCGAGTTGCAACAGGCGAGGGCGTGGGAGGCGCGGCAGATGTGTTTCGCCAAAAAGGTGTAAACCCTAGGGCGCCCCCACCCCTCTATTTATAGAGGTTCCTAACGGGCCTCTGGGTCCGAGGCCCATTAGTACTTCTAAACCTAATCCAACTCAGATCACATCCGAATTGGGCGCCAAAGAAAAGGCAACAGCAGTATGACATATATATTATGGGCTTCGTTTCGGCCCCGGTGGTACCGTGCGGAAGTTTCTTCTAGCAAGACGTGCCAACTCCTATACGCACATGAAGATCATATCAGACGAACCTTCACAACATTATATACATGCAATTCCCTTTGCCTCATGATATTTGGTCTAGCTTAAAGCCGACCGCTCTTTCTCGATCCTATGATTCGGAATCCCTTTGTAGGTTAACTCTTAACCGTATGTAGCATGGCCATGCATTTTCGGATCGGATCACTCGAGGGGCCCAGAGATATCACTCTCAATTAGAGAGGGGCAAATCCCATCTTGATTGACCATATCTCATAGCATGCTTCTTGACAAACCCGAAAGCTACCTTTATAACTACCCTGTTACGGCGTAGCGTTTGATAACCCCTAAGTAAGTCGATCCACATCTTGAGTACATGCGATAATCTTAGGTCTAAGGACAAAGTGTACATGTTGTGTAACGAGAGACTACTTCTCGTGTTGGGTCAATCCTAGCACATGTCTCCACATGTGCCCGCATTATTAGTTCAACATCTCCATGTCCATGGCTCGTGAAACATAGTCATCAACTAATACATGTGCTAGTCTAATATTCATGTGTGTCCTCACATGAACTCCGACTAGGGACGACTTTAAAAATAACCAGACAAGTAAAGAGTTTCACATACAATTCACATAATTGCAAATCAATTCAAGTAGCCTTTAATGTATATTCAAGGAACACAATATAAATCATTGATACAAATGGAATATCATCATCTCTATGATTGCCTCTAGGGCATACCTTCAACAAAGGGCAGAAGCACTAATCCGTACGCCCTCCCGGAGAAAAAAAAGAATATGCTGTGGGAAGATGTCAAGAGACATTTCACATTCCACGAAGGATATATTGAAAAGGATGTGAAAGCGTTGACACTGAAGAAGATGGCTACACAATTCCAGACATTCAAGAAGATGCTGGATGCCAACTACATTAAGAAGGGCCGAACTCCAGACTTCAATGCGTGGCCAAAGTTGAGGGACCACTGGGAGGCATTTATTGAATATAAGAGGAGTGATGACGGTGTGAAAAAGATCATGACCAACACTACAAATGCTGGTCAGAAGGGCTACCATCATCATCTAGGGAGCAATTCCCAAATGGAGGAAGATGGAACAAGATCTGATCGAACAGGGAATCGTACCTGCAACTATTGAATGGCCCGAACGATCAAAAAATTGGTATTATGCTCATGAAGGCTCCCTGAGCCAAGAGGATGGGACGTTGATTTTCAATGACACAATACGTGAGAAGGCCGAACATCTTATGAAGAACATTGAAGATTCTAAGGCTGGGAGGTTGAAGGTGGACCGAGAGAATGATGAGATCACATTGGCCCTCGGTAATCCCGAGCACCCAGGACGTTGCCGAGGGTTCGGGGTTATTCCGTGAAAGTTTGCTTTCCAAGGTGACAGCGCATCGTACAGAAGCCGCAAGCGAAGAAAGGAACATATCGAGGAGAGCTGGTGGCAGATGCTAGAATCCAAAGTGCAAGCATAAGAAGAAAGAATGTTGGAGGAAATAAATCGTCGAGTGGCCCACGCAGTTGCGGAGTTGGCCCAATCTGGAGCATTGCCGAATCCAAACTACGCCAGCCCTTCTCAATGCCTCTTGAGTAGTTGTGCTTCTACAGGGGTTCCCGATGCGCAGACGCCCAGGTTACCCGTGGAGGAGCAACGGTTCCCTGTGGATGCCATCACGCAACGCACCACATGTGAGCTGCATGCACCGATCGGCAACCTTACTATTAAGGTATACTTATACATAATATTTATGCAATCTTGTCAATTGATCCATGCCTCGGGATCGGAGTTCAATAACTTGTTTACTTCTGCTATATGTACAGGTAGCGTACAGGAGTGCGTTAGCAACCCTGGCAGGGCAGAGCAGTCATGGTATGGAGATTCCACCTGGCTACGCCAGCGTCCACGTAGAGCAAATTGTTGATAGCCAATATTAAGGCCTAGAGCTCGACCTCCCGGGAGACGACAGGGAAAGGACACTGGCAGATGCGCTTCATGGGATCATTCTATGGCGAAAACGCTACATCATCATTCCCGGCACGGAGCCATCTTCTCAGAGCTCAAGACCGCTCCCCGTAGATCCCCAGCAGCAACCTTCTCCTCATAGCTCGAGACCGTCATCTCCTGCACAACCTGCTCTAGGACCATCGCTTCCTGCTATATCAAGGTCTCCATTTCCACCACATCCTGGTGGTGGGAGCAATGACGACAATAACAACACCCCTCCCCGATCACCGTCGCCGGGACCAAGAGCAGCCCCCATGAAGGAACTTGCAACACCACTAAAGAAGTTACGAGCACCGCCTCCCAAGCAAAGACAGAGAAAGAAGAAAACAAAAGAGCCTGAAGTGACTCGTAAGGAACGCTGGGAGGCAATAACTCATGCGGAATAGTGGGCAGAAATCCAATGAGAGGCTAGTGAGTGGTTCAAGAAACAAGCTGAAGAAAAAGAAGCTAGGGAGATGGAGCCACTGCCAGTAAATCGAAGAGATTTAAACTTTTTTATCAGGATGGAAGAAGGAGCCAAGAAAAGGATACCACTCTTATCAAACTATGAACATGCTTTAGTAAAGGCTGATGAAAAGGACAAAAAGAAAGGAAAGTCATCTTCCAGTGGTGCTGTCCCCGACCTCGGGCATTTATCAAAAAAAGACGCTCAGAGGGTAGCAGCAATACCCTTGGATCAACAAGCAGAAGTATTGAAATTCATGCAAGAAATAGGTCTGGGACTTGATGAATGTTTAGGGCAAGTTGAGACGCCAACTGCACCGCCCCCTGAGCCGAGATGGCCTTATGAGCTAGGCAAACCTCTTGTAAGGCCTTCATTGGTACGGAAGCTATCAACAAAGATGTACGAATTCCATCAATCGTACATGATGGCATCCGCCGACTCGAGGGAGATGTTCGGCCTTAAGGTAAAACCGATAGATTTTTACAGCGAAGGCGAGAAAGTGCTGTGGCTAGACTTCAAGGATATATACGAAGTGTACCATCATGATGCCCTGGACGTCTCTCTGATCAGCGCTTGGGTTCTGTAAGTGTCCGTTTATCTCTACATGTAAATTTTAGCGTGCGTCACCGTACTAACTTCGTCTTCCATTTCATGTAGGATGCTAATTCAGACATGCCGCCGAGAGACATACCTACATATAGGCTTCATGGATCCATCTGTAGTTAACCAGCAACAGATACAATTAGCGCTGGAAAAAACCTTGGTGGAAGTTTACAATTTCCTAGACAAACAAACATTCAAGGATTTCATACTACTTCCATACAACTTCAAGTAAGTGTGTGTATACCGTCTACTTTCGATGTCTGTTTCCTTATCTCTACATGTTAGTTAGCTCTAATATGCATGAACATTTTACGCACGTAGCTTCCACTGGATCCTTATTATAATTGAGCCTGAAAGAAGCCACGTCACTGTCTTCGATTCGTTGAGGAAAGATCCGGTGGAGTACCAAGAAATGTAAGACATGCTATACTTGTAATAATTCTGGACCTTTATCTCTACGCAAAAGTTTGTTTCCTAAATTTTATCCTTGTTACACTATATCATTCATTATTCTAATCCGCAGCGCATGGAAACAATTCATAAGGATACACAAAGGTCCATTCAAAGAAAAACTTACATGGAACATAGACTTCCCGGTACGTATGAAGTCTGCACATTTATTACATTGTATAACACGAATATTTCATAACTTATTTTTTTCCGCACTAAAGTGCTTAAGATAGGAACCCGGGAATAATCTATGTGGCTACTACATCTGTGAGCACATGCACAGTTTTATGGGACCCAAGGGACTAAAGATGACCCCGCACAACTTTAAAGTACGTAAAATAAAACTATTACTAGTTAATTATTTTCTAGCTCCTTATATGTATTTGTTCGTGTAACATTCACAAATTTCCAAATTATAGATGTTAAATATTCAACAAGGACTCTTGAAGGGAAAAATAGTAGCGGCAATATGTGAAGGTCTCATTGGATTCCTAATGGACGAGGTGGTAAATCCAAAAGGAGAATTTTATTATGATGGACGACAATTAGACGCTCCGAGCAGCAACACCTCGACGGGAAGATTGTAGATATGTAGTTTGATTTATTTGTATATATAATACGCGCTAATTATGATCGATTTGTACTAGTTGAATTGTGTATATGAATTGTGTATATATATAGTAATTGTATAATTATAAATTTCATTCATTTAAATACTAGTTGATTTCATTCTTAAAAAAACTCAACTACTAAAGGTTAACAAAAGGGCCACGGTACTACGTACGTGATGCATGAAAATTTCAGGCGCCACGCAGGGTGCCATGCACAAAACATTTAGTCCCGGTTGGGAAATCCAACCGGGACTAAAGGGTAACCCTTTACTCCCGGTTGGGAAACCCAACCAGGACTAAAGGGGCACCCTTTACTCCCAGTTGCTTTTACCAACCGGGAGTAAAGGGCCTGTCCCGCGCCTGGCGTGGCAGGCCCTTTAGTCCTGGTTGGTGACACCAACCGGGACTAAAGGGTGACCTTTACTCCCGGTTGAAAGACCCGGGACTAAAGACCCCCCTTTTGTCCCGGTTGGTTTATCCCGGATGGATTTTCGGGAGATATGCACCCTACTAACCGGGATAAAAGGCCAATTCTCTACTACACTACGGGAAACAGACAGTTCGCCGAGTGCTTGGGGCACTCGGCGAAGGCCAGAAAACCCTCGGCGAAACGTTTGCCGAGTGTAACACTCGGCAAACGACACACGGTAAATTTTGAGTAGGCAAAGTTAGCTTTGCTGAGTGTTCTATGTCGTGCACTCGGTGAAGCTTTCGCCGAGTGACAACAAAACACTCGGCAAACATATTTTTCGAAAAAAATAAAAAAAAACAAAAGTGGCAGCCGCCCCCACCACCACCGGCACCACTGCCGGCCACCACCGCCGCCGCCACGCCACAGCCGCTGGCCACCACCGCCGCCGCCACGCCACAGCCGCCGGCCACCACCACCGGCCTCCACCACCGCCGCCTCGCCACAGCCGCCGCCCACCGGCCTCCACCACCGCCACAACCGCCGCCCGCCACGCCGACGCCTCGCCACGGCCGTCGCCCACCATGCCGCCTCGCCACCATCCACGCCCGCCGGCCACCATCCACGCCCGCCGCCACCATCCACGCCCGCCGCCGCCACCATCCACGCCCGCCGCCACCATCCACGCCCGCCGCCACCACCATCCACGCCCGCTAGATTCGGGGCCCCCGACGCGAGTCCCCGCCGGATCCGGGGAGGAGGGGCGGATTCCCCGCCGGATCCGGTCGGATCTGGGGAAGGGGCGCGGCAGCCACGCGAGGGATGGAGGAGGGGAGAGGAGGGGGAG
>NC_028455.1:23777394-23830067 GCF_000263155.2 Setaria italica | reverse complement strand
TCCATCTTGTGGAATAGAGGGGGGCTGTGTCCCCCAGTCCTCGTAGCGAGCAACATGAGGTTGCTGATGAGCTCTTCCTCCCTGGGGCTGCTGCTGCTCACCATCCGTGCCCATGGGCGATGTGCCTCAGCAGTTCCATTTGAGCGACCAAGATCGCCTCTAGAGTGGTGAGAAAGTTGAGGAGGCCGGGCGGGTGGGTGCGTGCTGCGGTATAGGGGGCCCGGGGCCGGGCGGTAGATATTTTTTGCGGGATTTGCCGAGTGTCCTGATGTGGACACTCGGCAAAGATTTTTTTAAAAATAAAAAAAAATCTTTGCCGAGTGTCCACCCTAGGACACTCGGCAAAGTTTTTTTAAAAAAAAATAAAAAAATATCTAACCGTTTCGAAAAAATACCAAATTTTCACACAAAACAATATATATTCTCTACTGACTATACAAAAAGTTTTGTAGTCAAACCGAACTCGACCGTCACTTCGAATCTAAATTTTATCGAATCCTTCTCAAAGTTACTATTCTTCTTCTGAGATGCTTCGGTTTGTAATCATCGTACATGATGAAATGTGCAAAACCTTCTCAATTTTTTTCCACAGCCTCCACGTATTATATCATCACATCATGACAAATCTCATAATTTTCAGACTTTGATTGTTTTTTTTACAATTTAAAAATACTACTGCCACACGTTCATGGTCGTGTTTCCTGAATAAGATGTTCGAAATTTCTTTTCATTTCATGGGTCAGGTCTCAAATTGGTCCAAATAACATGAATATCATTTTTCTACTCATTTTATTCCATAATTTGAATCACTTGCAGTTCAAATTTGACTTATACCAAAAATTCCCTTGAAATGCAATTAATTAAATAAATATAGCAAATAAATTCAAAAATATACCAAATTTTAACATGGAGTACCACATGTTGTATGTGGGGAGTAGAAAAAATTTCATGGTGAAAAGAGAAAAAAAATTATTTTTTTGCCGAGTGTCAAAAAACACTAGGCAAACCCCCCTATTTGCCGAGTGTTTTTTTTGACACTCGGCAAACCCCCCTCTTTGCCGAGTGTTTTTTTTGACACTCGGCAAAGAGGAGGCTTTGCCAAGTATTTTTTATTTGACACTCGGCAAAGCCCCGATTTGCCGAGTGTTTTTTTTTTGCCGAGTGTTTTTGGCTTGGCACTCGGCAAAGAGCTTGTTTGCCGAGTGTCCGAAAAAAATACTCGGCAAAAAGAAAACACTCGGCAAATTTAAGGTTTCTCGTAGTGCTAGTGGATGTTCTGCACTTGCCATAGTCTTGGGTTCGGACAAACAAAGTAATGGCACTTGATTGTTATGAACCCAAGCGCAATCTTTTTCTATTTGAAAGGATTGCACTACTAGAGCATGTACTACTTCTAATAGGCCATGAACTAGCGGGTCTATAAGAATCGACCCACTTTTTCGTGGGTTTTAGCGGAAGCTGGAAGACCAAATATTTTGCATGGCTGGTCTGCTAGAAAAACTCAAAAAAGAAGTCTCATTAATCACTACATTGTTGTTTCCAAGTTCGAAGTACTTTGGAGATGCATTCCATGTGTGCAAAGTTGTGTCCTGTATTAGTCAAGAAAGTATGCGTCGTGGCTTATATATAGAAAAAAGATTTCTCAGTGTTTATGTGCCATGATTCTAGCTGATATTCTTCCTGTATCAAGCTTTTGCAATTGTTGGAGCATCCGAAGGGATGAGCCTGAGCACAATATCAATGGGCTTGTGACCAGGACTCTCCTTTGGTAAATGGAAAGAAAAAAAGATGAACTGTATTTAGGAACATAGATGAGATATCATGACATTAATGTTTAAGAAAATTTGGGCACCAACCCTGCTCATCTTACTGGGTTTTGTTTTCTCCATCACAAAACACTTTTCATTTTGGATTTTCTAGATGCATAAGTATTGCTATGTATGTAGACATAATATATATGTAGGTGCATATCAAAATCCATATACCTTGAAAATCCAAAATGAATAGTAATTTGGACGGATCAAGTTAGGGAGTTATTCTTGAGGTTGGAACTTTGAGGTAGGTGTGTATACGAACTTACGCCAATCCACGAAATGGTGACTGATCTTTCTTCATTTTTTTTTTGGTTTCTATGAATCAATGTACCCTGAGGCTATGCATATGTGTCCTTACTACTCTATGGCTGTGCCATGAAATGATGACCAATATTTTCTTTTTATTTATTTCCTGAGACTCACTGTACCCTGAGGTTTTGAGAGCACAATTTTGACTCATCATTTATTATCAAAAGGCAGTAACACCTGACATTTCATCCATGCTGTTAAAATTGAAAACGACATGGGAACAAGGCATATGTGCCAGCATGCAGTAATAAGACCCAAGTATCTTGTGTATCTTCAAAATTCAGAGGCCAACTTTTTTGTATTTGATTATTTAATGACACCTTTTGTAGGACATTTAATTTTAGCACTAACTATTGTGTACAAAAAATAGTGAGCCTGGTCTTGTCTGTTACAAAGAAAAAGTGAGCGAAAAATAACAAAGAGATTAGAAATCATGAATGATTTATATGCTAGATCAATATAGTGGGTCCATCTATTGTTGTGGAGGGGGAAAGCTGGTGAGAAGAAATTACTCAGCCAAAATATGATATTTGCTAGCGGTTCTCAACGCGCTGACCCATGGGCCTTTTGTGATGGTGATTGGCAATGATGCCCGCAGCACCTAAAGAACCAAGTACCAGAACAAATTGTTTATGGCCTAGTGAAAGCTAGCAATAAATCTGTATTTGGTCCACATTAGAAAATAAAATTGGAGGAGAATAAGGTCAATGATCCTCATTTTATCCAACATTAAGAAGATTATTGGTAAGGTAACCAACACACACTTTTTTTTGGCAGAACTAGACTCAAGGATTTAGTTTGTTGTAGGGTTCGATTGGACCGACCTGCGATACATCAGCTTGTCAGACCATTGAACAGGGATGAACAAGAAAACTGCATTGCTTGCTGCTCTATCATAGAGGCAGACAATGGTTCACTCAAGTGATCGTTTTTGGTGGGTGTAGTGCTGAGTCATGTTGATGACAATGATGTTCAACTTATGACTATGGTCGTATGATGCTGGCTACATACATCAACTACATACATCGTCCCAGTGCATGCGTGTGATCCATCATGCTCTGGCGTGACACAAATGCTTGTGCATTGCTGCCATCCGCTGGCTTGTGAAGCAAGCGTGATTCACTATTACTCCATCGGTTCCAAATTATAGGTCATTTTGGTTTTTTAGATTCATAGACTTAATTATGTACTTAAATATACCCTATGTTTAGATGCATAATAATATCTATGCATCTAGAAAAGCCAAAAATAACGTATAATTTGGGATGGAGGGAGTACCGAACCAAAACATCTCATGTATAACACTACTATTGTGGTGCAGGACTAAAGGAAGCATAAATTGAGGTCAGGCCATCTTTGATGGAATTATGAATCAACTATAATAACGTCTCATATCCCACATGTG
This sequence comes from Setaria italica, assembly GCF_000263155.2. Classification (NCBI taxonomy): domain Eukaryota; kingdom Viridiplantae; phylum Streptophyta; class Magnoliopsida; order Poales; family Poaceae; genus Setaria; species Setaria italica. Next base: position 23,826,539 of record NC_028455.1, on the reverse strand, counting down.
TTTTCAAATAAGTGTTCCTCTTCTCCTATGTGCCTAGGATATTAATTTGTGCTATGTGGTGATTACAGATAGCTGAGAATAAAAATGAGCCATGATCTGTTTTATTTTCAATTAATCTGATGTTGACACGAAAATTTCACATGAGGAGAGCTCGAGCATGACGACACCACGGATCGTCTGTATGGCACGAATTTGTTTCAGCATCTGCCTAATTAATTCAAGAAGATCACTCTTCTCTGTCAATTCCAGCTTGGCCTAGTCTGGGTTTTCATGACGTGTCGTAATAATTTAGTTGCAGCCAGTGAACTGCACTAAAGTTCTTGGCATCATACTACGGTTACAGAACTACAATTATTTCAACTTGGCACTGGAGCCTACAGTCCGAGGCTCTGGGTCATTGCCTCCGCCATGCTCCTGTTGTCGCTCCAGCAAATTTCACCCAGCCTAGACTAGTCTGACCCTGCAGAGATTGTTTTCAGAGGCTATAATCTTCGGGCATGTAAATCTGCGAAAAATTATGATGCTAGGTCCCAGCACAAACAATGGATATGAAGCAAGAGTTGTTTAAGAAATTCTTACATGATAGGATCACTCAACTTGATTCCTAAGGCCTCTCATCACCGTAAGTCGTATGAAGAACTCCAATAATTTTTACGCATCAAGGCATATTTGAATGGATTATTGCAAGTCCTGTAAGCAGATGCAGAGCAAATTTAAAGAAAACCTGGCAAGGTCTAGTTTTCTATTAAATCCGGTAAAGCACAGGAGCATAGGGTAGAGGTAAGCTCTGAAAGCAGCAGTGTCTCTCAAACCGGCTCGATTTATATGCGCTTCGTTTTCCTTATTTTTTTTGACTGCCCTTAGTAACCAGGATGTGCAGGGGTTTGTCACGACAGGTATGTAGATTGTATCATTGTCACTTAACAAAGAAAACCAGCATACAGCTCTGTTCTCTAGTGTCTTGCATATCATGCTTCGGTAACAAGTATTGCAGTGAAAAGAGTATGACACGTACAATTATCGCATAAATGTTTTCGTTCGTGAGGTACAATGATAACAAGAGCCGGAAAGGAGATTAACATAAAGCGTGACACTTTTTGAATGGTATGCATATTACTGAACTATCGGCAACATGTCGCTCAATTCTTGATGTCTCTTATGTCTATGATTCAAGATTCAAAGGCGTGCAGGGCATCAAAGGAAAAGAGGTACACGAGTTTCATAGTTGTCATCGTTGAGTGAAGAATTTTAGAAATCCTATGAAGGTTGCTACGTGAAGGCAATGCCTTTTAGGCAGGATATGCTTTACGCTCTATAAGACCACAGAAATCGTACGAACCAATCACATGTTTCCAAAGGTACGTGTACAATGATTCATATATGTTTTTTTTTCAAAGTGGAATTTGACCCCAGGAGATCTATAGTGGATGCATAAAATTTGTAGAGGTTCAGCACATTCGCATGCATCCATACTCTGAACCTATAGCTGCTGAGCCCCAATGCTGGCGCTCTGAAATCAGTTGTAGTGTCTCCAACTGCCTGAATTTATATGGAAACCTGTGACATCTCTCTCTACTAGGGTGGTTTTGTAACTCCACCTGGATCCGAGTCGCTTTGAATGGAAGAAATAGATTATGCGCACATTGTAATTCCTTTTCGATTCTCATGTAATGCCTTGAACGATAACTTGGCCTGGCTTGAATGTGTTAGATGTGGTCTAGAAAACCATCCTGCAATGAATCGGGAATGAGCAAACTGGACAACATGGTCAAAACTCAAAACACAACAACGTCATTGTCGCATGTCCTAACCTCATTCATCTCCTCAGTGCTTCAAACTCATGCTGCTCCGTGCTTTCAAATAATTGTCTAAACGTATGACATGCAGTTGTTTGTAATGGTGTAGGTACGTAGTAACGTAGTCACATAAAGCAACAAGAGAACATGGCTCTGCTCTCATGTATCGTGCTTGAGCTACCATGTAGCATCGATCTTTTCATTCCTGTAGCTACAAATCTGGCGAGTTTCGGACAGCAGCAAAACATGAAGAGTAGCATTTTGAATGGTATGCATAGAACAACAACATTTTCAACCCATGGCTCAATTCTCGATGCCTCACTTTCCTACAGACTCAAACGACTGCTTGCTCTCATTACTGTTAGCTGGTCACATATTTGCTATTGGGGTACAAGTGCAGTTGGGCCTCGTTGGCGAAATTTATATTTGTCCATGTCTCCACGAAAAAAGGTTTAAAAGTAGATGTTGATCCTGCAGCCTTTTCTCATGCCTGTCTGCCCTGCTGCCAACCCACCTTTCTGTCCGACCTGAGCGTGCCGCCAATTACAAACCACTGCATGCCGGTTGACATCCTACTCAAGGCTACTGGAAAAATCCAAACGATTCACCTACTGAAAAACCCTGTGGAAGACATCAATAAGTGCCGGTTGACAGCCTCGAGTTCAAACCCCACGGCACCGGCAACCACGGTGGCGCACCTCATGGAGCCGGCCTTCAAAGAGATGAAGAAGGCCCTGATGGAAGGGGTGAAGCTGCCAGTGGTGAACAAGACCGTTGACAACTACCCGCTGTGCTTCGTCCTGAGTCCTGACGTTGGGCATGTCCATGGACGGCGTGCAGGTGCTGCCGCTCGTGCTACACTTCGACGGGGGGTGTTCCCATGGGACAATTACTTAGGCCGGGGATGATGTGCCTGACTACTCTCCTCGGCTAAACGATAAGTAAAAATGATGAACTGTATTTAGCAATGCAGATGACTTTTCTAGATCCTCGTCACAAGCATGTTTAAGAGCATTTGGGCACCACCCCTTTACATCTTACTATAGGTTTTGTTCTTTTCACTTTTTTGGTTTTTGGGAGATGGGTGACATTATCATCTGGTAAATAAATTTTAGATCCAATTTTCTATTTTACGTGGCAATATTGCATAGGCCTGAATCTGGCATTACAATCAAGTAACACAATTTAAAAACAAATCCTACCATCACTGAGTGATTTGTGCCCTCTACCTCCACGAATATAAGGGATTCTAAGTTAATAGGAGCATAGTACTACTTGCCTAGTTACACATCACCCTTCACATTTAAAAGTTGTTGCAGATCAGTACCCTAGTCGAAGGCCAGTGTATAAGTGTTAAAGCTAGATAAATAAATAATTCTAGGAACTATACTTTTGATAGTACCACGATTCCACGAAGATCAAAGTACTGGACTCATGTTATAGTTAGATTTATACTCGTGGGTGCCCTGCAGCTAGTCAGACAGATCATGAATATGGGGGCAAGGCAACCACATCTACCCAACTGTATTAGGGAAGTAGTAGCCTTAGACAGTGAGAGCATCAGCAAAAGTGACTGCAGTATTTTTAGTGGCACATACACAGTGCCAATTTCGCACAAATAGTGCAATTCTCAATACCTCTCATACCTATATGAACGCATCACTAGATTGTAGGTTATTGGGATATGCTGCATTCAACAATAAACTGGGTAAGTGAGCGAAGTTCTTCTTGAGACTGGAACTTGGAGGTAGGAGTATATATATGACTGAAGGCAATCCATAGATGTCTTTATTATCTGTAGCTGTGTCTTGAAATGATGACCAATATTTTCTTTTCTTTTTGTTTCTACTAATCACCGTACCCTGAGCATATCAAAGCATAACATTGAGTAAAAAGTGTGGAGTTCTAGATTGCCACCATTTGCATCTTCTACTATAAAAGGCAGTCATCTTTGACAGATCATCCATGCTGGTAAAATTGGAAACGACATGGGGATAAGGCCTCTGTGCTAGCATGCAGCAATAAGACTCAATTATTTTTTAAATCTTCAAAGTTCAGAGGCAAAAATAATTAGTGGTAGGGAATGTATAGAAAAATAATGAGGCTGGTATGGCCTGTTAGAAAGAAAAATGGGCCTGTGACCAAGGCTCTTCCTGGTTACATGGAAAGTGAAAAAGATAAACTCAGGAATATATGTGGCTGAGGTATCAGGATCCTCGTAACATTCATGTTTAAGAAAAAATTGGAACCACCACTGCACATCTTACTGCTAAAATACCTCATCCACGCTTGTCATCTATAGCTTGAGCCCCTAGCAATAAGACCCATGTCATCTACCGGTACGGCTATATCAGTGATTCTTGTAGCCAACTCTTGTGTCAATGCTTCAATGTTACCATCAATGCAGTGCGTTGGTACACCAATCTAAATATTGGTGAGTATTTTTTTTGTCGGCTACTTCCTACATTAAAATAGAAGGGCTCAATGCACCACTCCAACCCTATATCAGGAAGGATAGATACATCTGTACACTTCAATAATGCTGAAGATCGTCTACGCTAAATGATTATTAATTACTAGCAAGAATCTGAACTTTGTGTAAACAGTACACTGGATCAACAACTTATCTCAACCTCATATTCACTATACATTAGGCTTGAGTTAACATACAGCTTTGCCCACTGCGTGGAGGGGCAGAGCTTCACCGAATATTTGGGCATGGGGGGTTATTCAAGGGACTTTCTAGCTCACTTATATGCTAGCGACACTACGCATTAGTTCACCAAATAATTGTTGCAGACCATACCACAACTATGAACCACCTCTATTCTCGACTTTTAAAATACCTTTACCCCCAAGATATTTCTTTCTCATCAACTTTATTCAAACAGACTCTGATCTCCATTTTTCAGTCTGTAAATCCATTTTGTTAGGGAAGTACTGTTCAAAACCTTTTTTTAGGAAATTTGGATGACTAGAAATGAGGTGGTTTTTGACCAGTGCTGACCAAAAACGTTTTTGCATGTACTATTCACTAGCTCAGATATTGGACCAGGTTGCAGCGAAGTGATAGGGACAAGGACTTCTTCATTTCAGCATGACGGTCGTTTGAGATGGCAGCACTTCATTTCTTTAGTTCAAGTGGATGGTCTTTTAATTTGAGAATTTATTTCGAAGTCAGTTTAATTAGTCGAAACCATAGTGTTGATGTAGCAACAAGCTACGTTTTGTAATAATTGTGGACTGATCCGCCTCCAAAGAGGAGGGTGAAGCCGGATATTTATCCGTTATCTAAAAAATGCGAAGCAGTGTTCATTGTTCTTGTTTCGATGAACCTCGGGCCTCCAGTCTCGTTGGGTTTATTGAGCACTTCCCATATCATCATATGGTACTTCTTTTGGCCCACACCTTGCCCTGGCTGTGTCCATCCTTTGGTGGTTGCCCTCGTACAAAATTTAAATGAAAACCCATCATATACATAGAAATGCTTAATGCTTGTCAGGCTAGTATTCAATAGTATATATTGCCTTCCCCATATGATAATTAGTAACATTTCAACATGTTTTTGATCTTGCTAGGGAGAGAACTATTGAATATCATTCCTACTGCAGCCGCAATGCCATATCCTTCCTCTACCTTCACATGGACAGCCCAGAGCTGTTTACCTGGTGCTCTCATGGCATGCTCTATTCTTGAATTCCCCAACAATGTAGGGCCGTAGTTGCGTTTGACAGTTAGAGAGACTACATGACTGCCCTATTTTTCTCTACTTACGAATATGTTTTCTCTGTGTGGCTGCACGATGAAATGATGCCTAATGTCTTCTTTTCTTTTGGTTTGTATGAATCCGTGTACAATATATAAGGCTATCAAAACACAATATTGCGTCATAAATGCAGAGAAATAGAGTGCGCATATATATGAGCCACCTGCTTGCGGAAGTATGTGTCTTATGAGTTATTGAAAAACAATACCGTAATCGGATACACAGCACTACTCTCACCAGTAGAAAAACAACCCTCCATCCTCAACAAAAATCCAGGACTAAAGCGTTGGTGTTACAAACCCGGACTAAAGCCTTCGGTTGGTAACGCCAAACGGGGCTAAAGGGTGACTAAAGGGTCCCCACAAGTTACTACCAAAGGATTGCATTCCCTGCTTAGTCAGATGTGCTGTGTATGTGAGATGGTAAGAAAGCTACGTGCGATGCTTGAGGTCATGGGTTTGAATCCCATGCACCACGCACGCGCATATTTCGTGTGAAAAATCGTGTGATTTGTGACGTGCGCATGTGGGGGGCCCTCCCGGTAATTTCTAATATTTTTTGGCACAAAATCTTATTGCCAACCGGGGTTAAAGATATGGCTTTAGTTCTGGGTGAAAGGCCGGGACCTTTAGTCCCGGTTGGAAAAACCAAGATCTATGAAGTTTCCTAACCGGGACTAATGCTCGTTTCTCTACCAGTGTCTTGTGTTGGAGAAAAGAATTGTGCCGAGGCACAATTAATAGATTTGGATTGTTTTAGTTCCTTCAATATGGGATTGTCGATTTAGCTATTAGGTCAATGAAATTATGATGCAACATGTACTAAACACTAGTAACCTTTTAGACATGATATAACAAGTTGCTAATGATTATTGCATTGGGCCTACACACGTAGTGCACTAGAATAATGCAAAAGTAGGTGATATGCACTACAAACTGACATGAAACTGTCATTGTACAGTTCCAGGTAGTTACAGACTTCTTCAGATTAAATTTAACAAAACAATTTTTAAGCACTAACCAATTTTTACTCCTAAAGATTATTAACAATTTTCTCTAATATTCAGATCATAAAATAGTCAAAACAGCTTATGTCTAGGCTTCCTGTCATGTGTGAGCCTTTGGATAGAATCAAACTTCCTGTCATAGTACTAAGTTCAGATCACCCACAATTTCACAAATGCTTGGCACTGGTGCGCGCAGTCTGATGCTGGATGAATGTCTGCACCATGCAAGTCCATTCATCGTTGTAGCCGTGGACCTTGGCGCTGTCTATTCTCCCTGCCTAGGATGGGCTGACCCTGCGAAGAATGTTTCAATGAATTCAGGCATGTAATAGAGTTGAAGGGAGAGTGGGTTCAGAAATTCTTACGCATTCAGATCCAACTCATTTCCTGAGGCCTCTCATCGCTAGAAATCATGTAAAGAAGTCGAACATACACGTCAAGGTGGTGACATATGCTCCGTGTACACATAAATAAAGTTTTCCTTTTTTGTTCTTCACTTCCCCCCAATAAGGATACGTAGCGGTTTGTGATGCTGGGTGTGCAGTAAGTAGTCACATAAACAATCAAGAGGTTATCACACGGGTGTCTTGTATTGTGCTTGAGCAATAAAGTATTGTTGTGAGACAACAGTATGACAGTACGTAGCTACTGCATTACAAACTTTGCTGCTCTCCGGCCGATAGAAGAAATGACAAAAGGTTACCAGTTTGAATGGTCTGCATACAACAATAACATTCAAAACCCATGTCTCAATTCTCGATGCCTCACTTTCCTACAGACTCGACGACTGCTTGCTCTCGTTCGTATTAGTTGGTCACATATCTGCAATTAGGGTACCGGTGCAGTTCGGCCTTGTGGTCTGAATTTATTTATATTGCCATAGTCCATGGATAAATGAAATGTTCAAAAGTGTGCAGGGAATCTAATAAATAGCAAGATTACACTGGTCATATAATGAACAAATCAACAAATTCAGGTCACCTCGTGACCCTAACATATGCACACTGGACATTTATCCTCTTGCTATTCTCATGTCTGTCTGCCAATGCCGCCAGCTCGCCTCCCTGTCCGACGTGGGCAAGTACAAGACAGCTGGCAAGATCCAAACGATCGCCATGCTGAAGAACCCCAATGGAAGACATGTATTACCACCTGACATTTGTACAAATCTCCCTTGGGAGCAAGCGGCTGGATGTGCCAGCCGACAGCCTCGCGTTGAAGCCTGACAGCACAGGACACGGTGACGATGCTGGTGTACCTCGTGGAACCAGCCTTCAAAAGAAGGCCGTGATGGAAAGTGTGAAACCACCGGTGGCAAACAAGACCATCGACGACATACCCGCGTGCTGTGCTTCCTTAACGCTGGTGCGGCTCTTATACAGTGAGGCGGACATCGTGCTTCCAGGAGCCCCGGATCGGATGAACGTCCAGCAGCACAACATAATAAGGTTTGTGAATTCTCAGAATTCAGATGCGAAAATAATTTATATATTTGATTATCTAATGAAAAATTTTTGTAGAATATTCTGTAGTAGCCAATGTACGAAAACACTAAATAAAGGAATTTGGGTAAAAGTTGTGCTCTTTACTGGTCAACAAAGTATGGTTTGTGCCTTAGATAAAAAAAAAAGAGTTCTCGCTCCATGCACAAAGTTATATGTGCAGCCATATGCTGTCGACAGCCATGATTGTTGCTGGCACCACATTTTTCTAGATTTTGTTTTTGTTTTTGCTTTTGCTTTTGGGCGACAGGTAGGTGATATTCATATCTGACAAAATATTTTACATCCTGTTTTTTACCATTGCAATAATTTCACATAGTCCCGAATCTGACCTCACAAATTAATCCCTTCGATGCCCTCAGGTAACACAATTTAAAGAACGAATCCTACCATCAACGAGTAATTTGTAATACATAAAGCACAATTTAGAATACACATCCATTAAATATGCAGGTATATATGCTATATGATTTGGTTATTAGTAACTCATGTGCAATTGTAATTTTCTATTTTGAGCACACACTTTATCAGACGAAAGTAACTAGAATCATGCTTACCATCGTCCCTTACGGCACAAAACAAAAATCCATTGCTCCAAGGATACCATTGATATGAGAATCGCTTTTGATCATAGAGGATGCTGCTTGCCTAGTCACACATGACTTTTCTCAGGTAAAGATTGTTCCAGTACACCCTTGTCGAACGCCATATGCATATAAGTGAAGAAGATATCTATAGGGCTCTATTAAGGCTCCTTTGGTAGAGCTCCAAAAACGGCTCAAGGGAGAAAAAGGGAACGGCTCCTAGGGAGAAGTTAGGCGAAGCCGGAGCACTTTTTGCACACACGAGACGGAGCTAGTTTTTTTTGCTCCGTGCGGCTCCATCCCGCGCCAAGCGAGCCTGTTACCTAGTGCCCCTCTAGTTCGTCAAAATTACGACAAAATTGCCACCGCACAACGGGCACAACGTGTGGCTCCCATCGCGTGCGCCTCGCCTCCATCTGTTATGCCCGCCCCATCTTGCTCCCCTATATCCTCGCGTGCGCCTCGCCTCTCTCCTCGCGCTCGCAGCAGAAGACGGCGGTGCCATGAACCCGCTCCGGCGGGCGACGGCAGTGCTGCATCTAGGCCGCATGCCGCCGTGCCTGGACCGGCAGCGGCTTGCCAATAGCGAGCGCAGCAAAGGGCCGGAGTGGCATGGTCGGCGACAGCGGAGGGGGAAGGAGAGGAGGAACAAGCGGGGAGGTGGGGGGAGGCGATGGCCGAGAGGCTATGGAACGGGAGGCCGGCAGTGGGAGGAGGATAACGAAGGAAGAGAAAAGAAAGAAAGAAAATAAATAGGAAGAAAATAACAAAGAAAAGAAAAAGAAAAGGGTATTATGGGTACTTCATCTTATCTAACCATTTTAAACTACATAGAAGAGCCGTTTTGCAAAATGATTTTCCAAAAGGAGGAGCTAGAGCCGGAGAAGCCACTCCACCAGAGGAGCCAGAGCCGAAGCCCTGCCAAACTGACCCTAACTATGCTTTTGATAGTTCCACGAAGATCACAGTACTAATGCAGAGACTTGACAGTACTTGTTGGGGCACAGAAGGTCGATAGGTGATGAAGGTGAGGAAAGGCATCCAGATCTCCCAAGCCACGTAAGACATTCGTAGTGGCAGATAGTGAGAGGAGCCGCAAGTGTTCAATATTTCTAGTGGCACTTGCACCACGCCAAGTTCCCACAAATAGTATAAAGAGTGCACTATTTTTAGTGGTCTTGCTACACTGCACTAATTTCACACAAATAATATAATTCTCGATGCCTCTCGTACCTATGCATCACTTTGGTAGTAGTTTCGTTGAATATATGGTGGATTGTGCATCTAACCTATAATGTATAAGTGAGTTAAGTTCATGAAACTCAATTGTGTGGCTGTTCCATGAAATGATAACCACACTACTGGAAATATTATGAGCATTCGTCCTTAATGTTAGTACTGGACAGCTTTTCGCTTGGTACTAATGTGCAAAATTAGTACAGCGTAGAAATTTTCGGTCCTCGAAGATATTTTAGTATCGAGCAATAACACCAGGTAATTAATGGTGACATGCAATAACACTAGGTACTAAATAGTGACATTTAGTGCTAGTCAGTGTTACTGCCCGGTACTAAAGGCCTCAACCATTTAGTACCGGGCAATAACACCAGTACCTCGTGGAGTATCATTTAGTACCTATCAATAGCACTGCTCGGTACTCACCATTTAGTACCGGTTAGTGTTATTGTCCGGTAATAAAAGCCTCCCTATGGGTTACTTCAAAAAGAAAGCATATCTAACTCAATCACATGTGCTGTCTAGGTGAGATGGTAAGGAAGGTTCGCACGAGGCTTGAGATCGTGGGTTCGAATCCCACGAACCACGCACGCACATATTACACGTGAAATTCACATGACTCGTGACTCGTGACTTGTGACAATGTGCGTCTGCAGGGGGACCTCCCGACTGTTTACCGGACATTTTGACCGGTACCACTGGTAGAAAACTTGCCTTTAGTCCCGGTTGCTAAGCGCCAAATCTCTCCTAAAACCATCCGGTATATCCATTTCTAGACAAAAGAGGGGGGTCTTTAGTCCCGATTAAAGGTCCCCCTTTTGTCCCGGTTGGTAATCCCAATCGGGACAAAAGAGTTTTCGAAAAAAATAAAAAAACCAAGGTCCACCCACGCCCGCCGGCCACCCTCACTGCTCCGCCCCGCGCCTCCTCCTCCGCCAGCCACTCCCCCGCGCCCACCTCTGCCGGCTGCTCCCACGCTGCTCCGCCGCACCCCCCGCTCCGCCGCTTTGCTCCCGCACCTCCTCCTCCGCCGGCCACCCCCGCACTGCTCCTCCACGCTGCTCGCTCCGCCTCCATGATAGCTATTCCGCCCGAACCGTTGGCACCGCTACGCTCCCGCGCCACTCCTCCGCGCCGCCCGCTCTGCCCGAACCGCTGGCGCTGCTACGCTCCCACGCCACTCCTTCATGCCACCTGCTCCGCTCAAACCACCGGCACCGCTACGCTCCCACGCCGCTCCTCCACGCCGCCTGCTCCGCCCGAACTGACGGCGCCACTGCGCTCCGCCGCCCTCGCACTGCTGCCGCTCCTCACTGCCAGTGAGGGGGAAGGGGAGGGTTGCAGAGGGGGAGGGGCTGGGAGAGGAAGGGAGGGAGGGGAGGGGAAGGAGGAGAGGAAGATAGGGGAATTTCCAACCGGGATAAAAGGAGGAGACGTCGCTATCAGATCTTTTCAACCGAGACTAAAACCCCTCAGTGTCCTTTCGGTGCCTCATTTTTGACTCAGGATGAAGCCATTTTAGTCATGGGCCAAATATTAACCGGGACAAAGGGGTGGATAGAAGCTCAATTCTCTACTAGTGTATAAAAAACATGGCATTTATAAGTATCGAACAAGCAGTACTGATTAGGCGCCTGGTACTGAAGGGGGTGTACTAAAGGGTTACTGATCGGCAGTCACTTCCCCAGTAGTGCTAGTATCTTCTTTTCTGGATAAGACATGGATAAGACCTCTGTTCCTGTGGCAATAAGATGACCCAATTGTTATTATATATTGGTACAGATGCATCGTTGACTATCCAAGCGTGCTCTTGCGCCAGTGACCTAATGTAAAAAATCAATGCATTGGCTCCATGCACCGCACCAATCTAAGTAGTGGTTAGGATTTCATTGGTGATTATTGAAGAAGAATGGAGTGGCAACACATTTCTGTATTGATCTCTCAAGGTGTAAATATGTTACATGTACAAGAGCACGATGTGAGCTGAGAAACTGCTTAACCAATCTCCCTAGTCTAGAGGCACGTCCAACTAACGGCATTGTGGAGCTGATCTACAGATAGTATAATTCTCGATGCATCTCATACCTATGAATGATTTGATAGTTTCTTGGGATATGGTGCGTCCAAACAACTCTGCGTACGTACGTGAGGGAGTTGTTCTTGAGACTGGCCACAGCGTGTTCGGCACAGCTGGCTGCAGCAGCTGGCCCACAGCCAGTGTCCCAATTAGCAGCAGGTACAGTGCTGAACTGTTGCAGCGGCAGCCGCAGCCAGCTGAAGCGAGGAGTATATATGATTGAATGGAAATCCATGGATGTCTTTACTCTGTCACTGTGCCATGACATGATGACAGATATTTTCTCTCTTTTTTTGTTTCTATGAAACGATGTACCCTGAGGCAACATTAACAAATAAATGTAGCAGGTTACAAGCCTGCCAACAGTTACATCTCTCAGTAGTACAAAAATACTCATCAGTGTGGGTAAAATTTGAACCGACATGAATAAGGCCTCTGAGCCGGCTCATATATACGCAGCAGTTGCTATAAGATACAATTGATGCCTCGGTGACTATCCGGGCCAGCCATTGCATCAATGTTGCAACGTAACCACCATTCACTAGTAGAGAATTAGCCTTTAGTCCCGGTTGGTAGGGTGCATATCTCCCGAAAATCCATCCGGGATAAACCAACCAGGACAAAAGGGGGGTCTTTAGTCCCGGATCTTTTAACCAGGAGTAAAGGTCACCCTTTAGTCCCGGTTGGTGTCACCAACTGGGACTAAAGGACCTGCCACGCCAGGCGCGGGACAGGCCCTTTAGTCCCGGTTGGTAAAAGCAACCGGGAGTAAAGGGCGCCCCTTTAGTCCCGGCTGGATTCCAACCGGGACTAAATGGCGCCCTGCATGGCACCTGCCTCGCGCCTGAATTTTTCATGCATGCATCACGTACTTAGTACCGCGGCTCTTTTGTTAACCTTTAGTAGTTGAGATTTTTTAGAATGAAATCAACTAGTATTTAAACGAATGGGATTTGTAATTATACAATTACTATATATATACACAATTCTTATATACAATTCATATACACAATTCAACTAGTACAAATCGATCATAATTAGCGCGTATTATATATACAAATAAATCAAAGTATCTATCTACAATCTTCCCGTCGAGGTGTTGCTGATCGGAGTGTCTAATTGTCATCCATCGTAATAAAATTCTCCTTTTGGATCTACCACCTCGTCCATTAGGAATTGTTTGTGCTAGAAATCGGTCAACCGAATCCCAGCGACCGACACACGACCCGGGAGAATCTGCTTAGCTCCTGTTCGGGTGAATGCCCTGGTGCGGTTCGCGCGGCGTGCCAGCCAATCTGACCTGTTGATTGGCAAGGAAGAACGCGTGTCAGGTCCAGAAATTACGATCGGCTAAGTTCCGATCGAGAGAGTTTATCGGCGAATCACCCGATTTACCGTGATAATGAGATCGGCTATAAGACGGCCTGATTTCAATAGCCTTGTAGGCAGGAAATTACTAAAGTGATCGGTACAAAGCTGATGATAACAACACTAGGAATAGATTTAATCGGCAATAGATGAGTTTATCAATAAGAGATAGAAAAAGCCGACACTACCGATTCCTAGCTGGATAACTGGTGATAAAAACTAGAAAAAACAGGTAAAAACCTATAAATCTAGCAAATATCGATAACTAGTGAATAAATCTAAACGAAACAACAGCGATGCGCCGGAAGTTAAAGCTTAGATATTACTCGATAAACGGAACTTGCAGAATCGGCCGGAGATCAGGATGATACAGCCCTGCCAACCCGCACGAACTCGTGAGAAGAGAAAAGTAATGGCGAAGTCGCCTACTCGAAAGCAAGTACGAAGAAAAAGTAGCTTGTTGTATTGATTGGTTGATGATTACAGATTTACAAAGGTAGCTATTTATAGCCCCGTACAGATAACTTCTTAACCGACTAGAATCCTATCCCTAATTCAAACAGAAAACGAATATCTACAAGCATAATTTGTGCTAGGTTAGTTACTCTACGCTTCGTGGGCTGACCTCCACCTTATCCTTCCATCCCTTTCCAAGCCCATACAGGCCCAATTAGTCCACCCTCCTAATCGGCCGATTCCTTATCGGCAAAAGATTACCGATTGGGACTCTGGTGCATTCGTCCTAAAGCGAGACAAAAGTCACCGACCGATTTCGCACTATAGCACCGTTTGGCCGATTCCCGACTGCGCTTCCCCGAATTCCTCTTTTCTTGACGCCGATTTTACTAGTGACGAAATCTGGCGTCAACACATGCCCCCCAGTTTCGGAGTGAAACACAGTCCTTCGAAATTCTTTATAACCTCCCTTTCGAAACGGCCGCAGTGAAAATCTCCTTCCGTTTCGCGGTCTCCCAGCTGATCATTGCAATTTTTGAAACGGGCGCCCACGACAGCCACTACCCCCAAAAAACTTGAAACGCCGGCGTGGTGGAAATTCCATTTTTACCCCCTCTTCAGGCATCCTTTAAATAGCGCTTCACCGCACCTTATCTTCAAGCTCACGTCTCTTTTCCCAACGCGCGCGCATCCTTCTTCTTTCGACACTTTCCCTTGCCACCGAAGCCTTCTAGCTCCACCTCCTGTTACCTCTTCCCTCTTTCCTTCAATGGCGGCTCCTTCCGGCAGCTCCCCCGCACGCGATGCTCCAGAGATAGCACCTCCGGTGGTGGTGGCGACGACCGTCACTCCATCCACAGATGAAGGAGCTTCATCAGAAATCCCAATGGCGATCCCCATCACGGCCCCATCATCCACATCCGCATCGGCGACCACACCGATTACTCAGAACTTCATCCCAGAGGTAAATACCGAATCCTTCCCCTATCGGCAACGTATTTATCTTAGATCTGTTTCTTACATTTCCATACTCCTTTTCCTTTTTTAGGCGGTTAGGCATAGAATTACTATTCACCTCACGGGTAGTCCTGGCCTTGTTTGCCTCGGTCCTATGGGAGACCCAGATCCGATAGATCTTATAAATTCGGAAACTGACTGGATACCCTTCAAACGATCCGATATGAACTTAGATCAATGGGTGGGTAGTTTCAGATCCTGGCCGAATGAAACCCCAGGTTGGAGGGAATGGTACCAATGGATGGCCGCGTCAAAGAGCGTCTCGTGGGAAGAGCTCAAAATCGGCCAGTGCATCAACCTCTCCCTATCTCAAATGGAGAAAAATGAGCCGTTAGTGATGGCGGCTTCCTATTTTTGGTCTGACGCACTTAATGCGTTCTTATTTGGGCACGGTCCTATGACCCCCACACTGGCCGATGTGGTCCTCTTGACCGACCTGGACATATCTTCCCCTGACACACCCTTCCGCCTTTTGACCACAACGTCACGTCGGCTGGACACAAGGGGAATCGGCGGCTGGAAGGGCTTCATCAAAAGTAACAAGAAAACCGGTACTGTTGAGAACAGGGAGCACACAGCTTTCCTGATGATGTGGCTAGAAAAACACTTCTTTTGTGGAAGAGCCGCCGGCCCAACAACCAATACCCAACCCTTAGCTGAAGCACTGTCCAGAGGGGACCATGTTCCTCTCGGGAAACATCTGTTGGGTGCCGTGTACCACATGCTTCATCAAATCGACACAAGACTTTCCAAGGGAGAACCGATCGGCAATCCAGGCGGGCCTTGGTGGTTTGTCAATCTATGGTTGAACCTTTACATGAGCAGAATCACCCGGCAGCCGGTGGACCATATGACGTTCCCCAATATCGAATCGGCGGAAGACCCCACCGAGCGTCGCCGATGCATGTCCTTTGGTGAAGCGGCGTCAGCTTTTCCGGGTTGTGCGTATTCTGCTAACAAAGGTAGCCGAGTACTCTCGGTGCTTTTACAATGGATTTAATGAAGATGCATCCATTTGGTTCCCGTACCAGCGAGACAACCCAGTCTTTGAGCTCCCTACCTGCTTCGATTCAACTTCTGGCCGGTTTGATGAAAGTCTTTATGAAGGACTGATCAAACCAGGACTCCTACTGGCCAACTTCTTTTCTGGGAAGGATGCCCCTACATACGAATTCTACAACCCGTCTACTGCAGCACGACAATTCGGCATGGGTCAACTGCCGATACAAGTGTATTTTGCTGGCCGAATCAAGTTCAGAGATGTGCTCACATCTGGCCTGGATTACGGTCGGTTGCGAGACCGAATTCCGGACTCCAGTACGATTAACTTGAACGACTGGCTATTATTTCCATTTGCCGTCCAGCCGTTCAAACTTTGGTGGGCCGAATGGAAGCAATTTCTATTCTGCAACTCAGCATCGGCATACTGCAATCTTCTGGATCCGGCCAACATTGATCCAAACGCCGAGGTGTCTCTCATAGCCGATTTTAATTCTTTTCAACATGATTGAACACGAATGATTTTATTGTTTCTCTAGGCCGGGAATCGGACCCCTCCAACGCACAGCCGCAGCGGACGGTTAATAGAGAGCCACCCATACACCACCTATCCTCTTATCGGCTACAACGCCCCGTCAGTCGACATGATCGCTGGCCGATCGAAGCAGGTTCATAAGAGGACCGCCAAGAAAACCAGCCGCCGAGTCCGGGCTCGTACGGAGTCGGCGGATCCTCCTGTGCTTGAATCGGCAGAAACTTCGACCGCACCACCTTCTCAGGTCATTCAAAGTGCCGATAGTCAAGTAATTACGCAAGCTGAGGCGGCCCTGTTGGAAGCTACACAGGTAAACCTGAGCTTCACTGTTCCCGACTGTAATTCTGTTATTAACCTTTTTTAACCTTAGCCTACACAGAGCATTCCTATGGAAACGCAACAATCGGCAGCAGCTCAGCCAACCATCGTCGCGCCCTCTCTCCCACCTTTTGAGGTATAACGCTCATCTTACTGATTTCCCGTGGGTATCTGCATTATGTACTTATTCAATTCTTCGACGCAGGCCATCGGCACACCGAGCGCTTCTCGACCACCGATTTCTTCTCAGGGGGCTGGTCCGAGCGCCGCGCCGATTGTCGTGGAGTCCTCTTCATCAGATGAACCTATGGCGCAGGCCACTGAGCAAGACACGACGGCTTTACAAGCGCAGCATGAAGAAATTCGCTTCAAAACGGTAAGTTCCTAAACCAGCTTTCAACCAGCCGATTTGCTCTGATTCCCCGCCGATTCACCCTTTTACCTTATTTTCTTAGGAACAAGACTCCCCTGACAACAGCCTCTTCTCCTTCGCGGTTGCTCTTTCTGATGACGAGGAAGTCGCATCCCGCCAAGTTGCTCTAAGCTCCGTCCCTGATGACGTCCGAGCTAAACTTACCAACATCCGATCCCTCTTACAAGGGGACATCGGCCGATTGGTAGAAGATGCTTCGCCGATTCGGCAACTCTTCAGTGACGTCAGCGGACGAGTATCAGAGGAAGCGGAAGAGGCCTTGGCACCGGCGGCCTTCATCGAGTCCATGAGGATCCCAGTCTTTAGGGCTCTTCGTCACATGGCCGATCGCGCGAAACTGGCCAAGACTCGTGAAGATGAAGACGTTTACAAGCGTCAGGCTCAAGAAGCGCATCGGCGTATCCATGTTCTAGAAGACTCACGCCCGGCGATCATTAGTGAAATAGACCGCCTCAAACGTCGGAGGGCGGAACTTGCTAAGGAGATGGAGCAAGTGACCAAAGCAATCAGCGCCGAAGAGAACAAACTTCAAGAGCTACCCTCTGCTATTGCCGATTTGACACGGGAGAGGCAGCGTTTTGCTCATGAGGCTCTGAGACTCCACCGCAGCGCATCGGAGGTCCCTGGATCGGCGGAAGAAGACCAACGGGTTCTTGACTCTGCCGATCAGATCCGGCGCCGGGCCATCACAGCTATCGATACCCTTTTGGGTAATCTGTAAAACACTGACCGTTTTGTACGAACATTTACTATCTTCTTTGACCGTCCCTCACAACGCCCTTTCTATTTACTGCCTTCCTTATTACCGATGAGACGTGGCCTCACCAGATTTCCACGTATTTTTCCCCATAAATATCGACCTCGGCGCCTACTCCCGATAGTATCCACTCGGCTCTCATTTCACTTTTCTTCTCATCGGCGCGACTGCTTTGTCATGGCTTCATCGTCATCTTCTTCTGTTAATCAGGTGAAGCCTTAACTTTTTCTCTTAGATCTTTAGGAAAAGAGTGCTTCGCCTTATCCCTTTTTGTTTCAGCCCCAACGCCTCAGTCCGGAGCTGGTGCGCGCCATCGAGTGCATCCACTCTGAAGATCCATTGACCCCGGAGGACAAGGCGCTGATTCTGGCTCACCGAGAGGAGCTCCAAGACCACATTACTGCAGAGGCTCGTGCGGTCTTGGATTCCGTGGAGAGCGAAGGTCATCGCCGATCTCCAACCGTAAGGGGTCGTCGTCGTGACGCGCCTGGAGATGACGTCACCTCGGCGGCCCGCACGGTCCTGGACTTCATGGAGAGGAACGGCGGCCAGCGACTTCCCACCGATAGGACCCGTCTGCTTCCTCGGCCAGTCATCCTTGCGGCGGTAGAGGCCTCGCGCCTTCGTGTTGTGAATGAGCTGGAGCGGAACGGGAAGGTGACCAAGAAGAACAACTAATTTGTTTTTCGTATTTTTTTTTGTTCTAAGGGCGACTAATGTTTTGTCGGCCATGTAATCCGTCGCCCGTACCGAATGAATGTAATCGGCTGATCCGGTCGACTTATGTGTTTTGAACCGATTTGTATCGGCTACGTGTGATTGCGTTACGGTCAATTTCTTACGCTCCGACCCATATGCTAGGGTAGTATCTTTTTAAGTACTTTCCATTTAGAGCTCTAGTAAACTCTTCTCCTTCTATTGTTTCCAAAATGTAAGCATTTCCTGGAGCGCATCTGCCGATTTTATACGGCCCTTCCCAAGTAGGGGACCATTTTCCGAATTTAGGATCTTTCGACCCGATCGGCAGTACTAACTTCCATACCAAGTCTCCGGGGGAGAACTGTTTGACTTTGACCTTCTTATCGTACCACCTGGCTACTCTCTTCTTATTTTCTTCAATGCTTATCAGGGCCCTCAATCGTTGACTAGCCAAATCGTCAAGTTCCCTTTTCATAAGTGATGAGTAATCGTCGGCCGATAACTGGTCTTGGAGCGAAATACGCCTCGATCCTGCCCTCGACTCCCATGGTAGTACTGCATCGTGACCGTACACCAACTGATAGGGAGACAACTTAGTAGCCCCATGAAAAGCCATCCTGTATGCCCACAGGGCCTCAGTCAAACATAGGTGCCACTTCTTCGGATGTTCTTCAATTTTTCTTTTGATCAACTTGATTATTCCTTTGTTGGAGGATTCTGCTTGACCATTGGCCTGGGCGTAATACGGAGAAGAATTTAACAATTTGATGCCCATATCGGTCGTAAATTCCTCAAATTCCCCCGATGTGAACATTGTTCCTTGATCGGTTGTTATAGTCTGAGGGATGCCGAATCGGTAGACGATGTGGTCTCTTACGAAGTCGGCCATGATAGATGATGTCACGGCTCTCAACGGGATTGCCTCCACCCATTTGGTGAAGTAATCAGTAGCCACCAGAATAAACTTGTGCCCCTTGCTTGACGGTGGGTAAATTTGGCCGATAAGGTCTATTCCCCACCCCCTGAACGGCCATGGCTTGATGATGGGATTCATGGCCGATGCGGGTGCACGTTGGACATTTCCAAACTTTTGACACTCCTGACAACCTTTATAATATTTGAAACAATCTTCAAGGATTGTAGGCCAATAGTACCCGTTGTTCCTGATCATCCACTTCATCTTATGTGCCGATTGGTGTGCTCCACATACCCCCTCATGGATTTCTCCCATTAGAGTCTTGGCTTCTTCTGTCCCAAGGCATTTAAGAAGGACTCCGTCGATCGTTCGGTAGAACAGATCATCTTCGAGCAGTACGTATTTGGTGGCATGAAAGCGTACTCGTCGCTCCACCTTTTTAGACGGATCCTTCAGGTAATCGGCAATTTCTTTACGCCAGTCGTCGGCTGCAAGTTCTAAGGCCATAGCGCCCGGAATCAGCCGGTACCCAGATGCGTGCTGGGCGAGTTTGTTTGCTTCTTCGTTGCGGTCTCTTGGAACATGCTCGATTACTGCCGATCTGAATCCTTTTAAAAGCTGTAAGCAATCTTCGTGATAAATTCTTAATACATCATCTTTGCACTCAGCCCTTCCGGTTAGTTGATCCACAATAAGCATAGAATCTCCGAAGATCTCAACAGAATCGGCCTTGACTTCTCTCAATAGTTGTAAGCCTTTTAGTACAGCTCTGTACTCCGCTTGATTGTTAGTGGCGGCGGTTTCTATCGGCAGAGAAAAATCATAGCTTGCCCCCCGAGGCGATATGAGAACGATGCCGATTCCTGATCCGACCCCGCATGATGACCCGTCGAAAAATAATTGCCAAGGCGCCAGTTCCATGAGGGCGATCTCCGGTCCACAGTGCTGGGCGACGAAATCGGCCATGACTTGACCCTTGACGGCTTTTGCCGATTCGTACCGCAGGTCAAATTCTGATAAAGCTAAGATCCATTTACCGATTCGTCCTTTCAACAGTGATAGCATGTATTTTACTACGTCATCTTTGAATACGACTACACATTCTGCCGACAGTAGATAGTGCCTGAGTTTGGTGCATGAGAAGTAAAGACACAAGCACAAACGCTCTACCGGAGGATATCTTGTTTCGGCATCCAGGAGTCTTCTACTGACGTAATAAATTACCCGCTCTTTGCCTTCGAACTCTTGGACTAGAGCCGACCCAATAGCTTTTTCATCGGCTGATAAATACAGTTTAAATGGCTTACCAGTTTGAGGGGGAACCAAGACTGGCGGTGAGACCAAGTATCGCTTGATATCTTCTAACGCCTTGCGCTGTTCTTCTCCCCATATAAATTCCTGGTCTGGCTTCAACTTCAGAAGTGGCGTGAACGCTTGAATCTGTCCAGATAGATTAGATATAAATCTTCTGATGAAGTTTACCTTGCCGATTAGAGACTGCAGTTCGGTTTTGTTCTGTGGGGCACGACTTTGTTGATGGCTGCTATGGTCTTCCGATTGACTTCTATGCCTCGTTCGTGCACCATGAATCCTAAGAACTGTTCGGCAGATACGCCGAAAGCACATTTGTTGGGATTCATCTTAAGACCGTGCTTTTTGGTACACTCTAGCACCTTTCGCAAATCGGTCAGATGTTCCTCGTGACTTTTTGACTTGACCACAACATCATCGATGTAGATCTCTACCAGGAGGCCAATGAGTTTGTGAAAAATGTAGTTCATAGCTCTCTGATATGTGGCGCCAGCATTTTTCAAGCCGAAAGTCATCACCACCCACTCGAACAAACCAAGATGGCCTGGACATCTGAAGGCCGTTTTGGGTATGTCCTCTTCGGCCATAAGTATTTGATTGTATCTGGCGTTTCCTTCCATGAAGCTAGTGATTTTATGTCCCGCGGCGGCGTCGATCAGTACATCGGCCGTAGGCATGGGGTAACCATCCATCGGTGTGGCCTGATTAAGATTCCTGAAATCAACGCAAACGCGTAACTTCCCATTTTTCTTGTATACTGGTATGATATTAGAAATCCACTCGATGTAACGACATTGCCGAATAAATTTTGCTTCGATTAGCCGAGTTATTTCAGCTTTTATGTCTGGTAAAATTTTAGGATTGCAACGCCGTGCGGGTTGTTGGTACGGCCGGTACCCTGGCTTTATGGGTAGCCGATGTTCAACAATAGATCGATCTAAACCGGGCATCTCGTGATACTCCCAAGCAAAACAATCCTTGAATTCCCTTAATAAATTTGTCAATTTACACTTGTACTCTGGATCTAAATTTGCGCTAATAAAAGTCGGCCTTGGTTTGGTTCCATCGCCTAAGTCTATCATCTCTAATGAATCGGCCGACGTGAATCCGTGCCCTAGCTTTCCATCGTCTCGGGCGGACTGATCCATTTATTCTGAGTCTTCGGAGCCGACTGCTCGGATCGGCTGTAGGCCAAAATCGGTGACCTTCAGGAAATCGGTCTCCCACACCCTACCTGATATGCACCTGACGGTTTCGCAGCTCCACTGCTGTGTGTCGGCTGCTGCAATGCTGTACGCGGAGTTGGCTTTGACCACCTCTATGTTATCGCCGACCCATTGTACGAGGCACTGATGCATAGTTGACGGGATGCAGCAGTTTGCGTGTATCCAGTCTCGGCCAAGAAGCATATTGTAGGATCCCTTGCCATTAATAACGAAAAACGTGGTAGGAAGGGTCTTACTG
Source organism: Setaria italica (assembly GCF_000263155.2). Lineage (NCBI taxonomy): Eukaryota > Viridiplantae > Streptophyta > Magnoliopsida > Poales > Poaceae > Setaria > Setaria italica. The sequence continues at coordinate 23,804,299 of NC_028455.1, read as the reverse complement.
CCGATGGTGAGGTCGACGCAGAGAGCACCGCGAGCGTTTGACACATTTCCTTCGAAGTCCTTGAGAATCATGTCCGTCCTGGTCAGGTCGTCATCGCTTTTCCCTAGCTTCCGGAGTACGGCGTACGGCATAATGTTGACAGCAGCTCCTCCGTCGACCATCAATCTAGTAAGGGGGCGACCGTCAACATGCCCTTTAAGGAACAATGCCTTCATATGTTGTCGTTCGTCATCTTCGGGCTTTTCGAACGTGGCCATCATTGGCTCCAAAGCCAACTGCGCTGTCTGTTCTTCTATTGCCGATACGTCCTGTTGATCGGCGGGGGTCATGAACTCCATCGGCAGTATGAAAACCATGCCGATCTCGGCTGCCGATTCATCACCCGCCGACTCGTTGTTTCCCTTATCGTTTCTTTTGGGGCGCCACACCCGAGGCTTCCCTTCCTTCTTGTCCGTCGCGCTTTCTTCTTCTTGCTGTTCCCATTGGCGGAGACGTTGAATTCTCCATTTTTGTGACTTGGTCAATCTGTCGGGGCACCACCTGGGGTTTATTGGCTTCCCTTCTGTCCTGGCGCGTTCCCACTCCGGTTCTCGTCCTAACGGGTTCTCCTCTGTCACCCGAGCATCGGCCATTTCTTCGAGCCGGCTGTGGACGCTGGCCTTGTTGAGCGTTCATGTTGGCGTTGGTACTTTTGGAGCAGGAACTGGGAAGTAATACGTGGTCCATCTGACTCACCATCATCGTCCTCCATTCGCCGTTTCCCTTTGACATCTTCAGGCGTAGCTTGATTTCTGGGATCGACAGAGCCACTCTTTTTGGCCGATTCGGACGTCAGCACTTTTGTTTGGAGAGAATTCTTCCCCGTATCAACCATGTTGGTAGGAAAGGGGTGCTGGTCGATCTTCATTGGTTTGGCCGATTTTGCCAGCACTTCAAATTTGAGTCTGCCTTGCTCAATGGCCGACTGTATCTGTTGCCTGGAGATCTTGCACTCGTTGGTATCATGTGATGTGGCATTGTGCCACTTGCATTACTTCATCTTTTTTAATTGTTCGGCAGAGGGTATTGTATGGTAAGGCGAGAGTTTAATCTGCCCTTCCTGGAGGAGAAGATCGAAGATTTTATCGGCCTTAGTTGTATCAAAACCGAATGCTTCCGGCTCCTTTTTGCCGAATGGGCATGATATCGGCTTCTTTCCCTTGATCCACTCCGCAAGTCCGATTTCGACATCTTCCTCATCCTCTAATTCTTCCAGGAATGCCACTTTCTTCTGGAAATTCCTCCGTGGATCAAATGGACGTACCTCCTGTCCGGATAATCGATGAACAATCTGGCTCAGGGTCTCGAACTCCTGTGAAGCGTATTTCTCTTTAATGTGTGGCAGAAGGCCTTGGAAAGCTATATCGGCCAACTGTGCATCGGTTAGTGCCAGGGAGTAGCACTTGTTTCTGATTTCCCGAAACCTCTGAATATATGAGGGTATCGGCTCATCACTTCTTTGCCAGAGGCTAGTCAAATCGGACAGCTTCATCTCATGGACCCCAGCATAGAAGTACTTGTGGAACTGTCTTTCTAAATCAGCCCATGTGATAATCGAGTTTGGTGGCAAAGTCGTGAACCATTGGAAGGCCGATCCGGACAGAGATGACGAGAACAACCGTACCCGTAGGGCATCTTGCGTAGCTGCTTCTCCGCATTGGATGATGAATCTATTCACGTGCTCCACGGTCGAAGTATCGTCCATCCCCGAAAATTTGGTAAAATCAGGAACTTTGTACCGATGGGGGAACGGCAACAAGTCATATGTAGATGGGTATGGTGTTCTATAGGTATAAGTTTGCATTTTTGGCTTCAAGCCGAATTGTTCTTGCATCACCTCCGCAATTTGCGCCGACCAATCTGGTTGTTGCTGGGGAATAGTTGGCTGCGGTATCGGCACGTGCTGATAAATCGGAGGCTGAATAAAAGGAGACTGATGAAAGGGTGGTATCTGAGTATAAGCCGGCGGTGTGGTAAAGGTTGGCTGTTTGAATGAACCACTCGTTTCATCGTATAGCATGAGCTCTGCTGTCTTGTTGACCTCCGGAGCGACAGGCTGGTATGGTGGTATGGTCGGCCGGATGGCCGCTTGGGAGGGTGTCTGGAACGGAGGGTTTCCTTGACTGGCCGATTGATTCAGACCGACCGTTCTTAAAGGTGCCCCCCAGGGTGAAGGGCTGACTGGAGGGAATGGTGCAGAGGACAGTTGGATGGAGCCATATCCCAATGGAGTTGATGACGCAGAAGCACCGGATCCTCCAATAGAAGATTGGATCGGCTGTGAAACCGGATAAGCCTGATTTGGTGGAATCGGCTGAAAATACGTCGGTCCCCTGTATCCTTGAGGTATGCCTCCGGCGAAGGAGTTGACAACGGCATTGTGCACCATGTTTGAAAGCACCGGGGATTGATCGATGAAGGCATGATGAATAGAGTGTTGAATCATATCGGACATTTTATCCGAATCCTCAGAAATTGTGATCTGACGGGGAGTAGGGAAAGGAGTCTTCTTAACAGTCTCCCCGCTCTTGGAACGACTGAAAGATTTCAAGCAAGTCTTCCGGACTTGTTCCATATACTTGTTCAGATCTTCCTTTTGGTCGTCTTTTAGATCTGCTTCCGTCACCTCGATGACGTTATCTTCAGAGACTTCAGCAGCTTTCGACATGATAGCGGTTGTATTGGTCCCACTGGGCGTGCCAAAAGTGTGTTTGTGCTAGAAATCGGTCAACCGAATCCCAGCGACCGACACACGACCCGGGAGAATCTGCTTAGCTCCTGTTCGGGTGAATGCCCTGGTGCGGTTCGCGCGGCGTGCCAGCCAATCTGACCTGTTGATTGGCAAGGAAGAACGCGTGTCAGGTCCAGAAATTACGATCGGCTAAGTTCCGATCGAGAGAGTTTATCGGCGAATCAGCCGATTTACCGTGATAATGAGATCGGCTATAAGACGGCCTGATTTCAATAGCCTTGTAGGCAGGAAATTACTAAAGTGATCGGTACAAAGCTGATGATAACAACACTAGGAATAGATTTAATCGGCAATAAATGAGTTTATCAATAAGAGATAGAAAAAGCCGACACTACCGATTCCTAGCTGGATAACTGGTGATAAAAACTAGAAAAAACAGGTAAAAACCTATAAATCTAGCAAATATCGATAACTAGTGAATAAATCTAAACGAAACAACAGCGATGCGCCGGAAGTTAAAGCTTAGATATTACTCGATAAACCGAACTTACAGAATCGGCCGGAGATCAGGATGATACAACCCTGCCAACCCGCACGAACTCGTGAGAAGAGAAAAGTAATGGCGAAGTCGCCTACTCGAAAGCAAGTACGAAGAAAAAGTAGCTTGTTGTATTGATTGGTTGATGATTACAGATTTACAAAGGTAGCTATTTATAGCCCCGTACAGATAACTTCTTAACCGACTAGAATCCTATCCCTAATTCAAACAGAAAACGAATATCTACAAGCACAATTTGTGCTAGGTTAGTTACTCTACGCTTCGTGGGCTGACCTCCACCTTATCCTTCCATCCCTTTCCAAGCCCATACAGGCCCAATTAGTCCACCCTCCTAATCGGCCGATTCCTTATCGGCAAAAGATTACCGATTGGGACTCTGGTGCATTCGTCCTAAAGCGAGACAAAAGTCACCGACCGATTTCGCACTATAGCACCGTTTGGCCGATTCCCGACTGCGCTTCCCCGAATTCCTCTTTTCTTGACGCCGATTTTACTAGTAACGAAATCTGGCGTCAACAGGAATCCAATGAGACCCTCACATATTGCCGCTACTCTTTCTTCCTTCAAGAGTCCTTGTTGAATATTTAACATCTATAATTTGGAAATTTGTGAATGTTACACGAACAAATACATATAAGGAGCTAGAAAATAATTAACTAGTAATAATTTTATTTTACGTACTTTAAAGTTGTGCGGTGTCATCTTTAGTACCTTGGGTCCCATAAAACTGTGCATGTGCTCACAGATGTAGTAGCCACATAGATTATTCCCGGGTTCCTCTCTTAAGCACTTCAGTGTGGAAAAAAAATAAGTGATGAAATATTCGTGTTATACAATGTAATAAATGTGCAGACTTCATACGTACCGGGAAGTCTGTGTTCCATGTAAGTTTTTCTTTGAATGGACCTTTGTGTATCCTTATGAATTGTTTCCATGCGCTGCGGATTAGAATAATGAATGATATAGTGTAACAGGGATAAAATTTAGGAAACAAACTTTTGCATAGAGATAAAGGTCCAGAATTATTACAAGCCTAGCATGTCTTGCATTTCTTGGTACTCCACCGGATCTTTCCTCAACGAATTGAAGACAGTGACGTGGCTTCTTTCAGGCTCAATTATAATAAGGATCCAGTGAAAGCTGCGTGCGTAAAATGTTCATGCATATTAGAGCTAACTAACATGTAGAGATAAGGAAAAAGACATTGAAAGTAGACGGTATACACACACTTACTTGAAGTTGTATGGAAGTAGTATGAAATCATTGAATATTTGTTTGTCTAGGAAATTGTATACTTCCACCAAGGTTTTTTCCGGCGCTAATTGTATCTGTTGTTGGTTAACTACAGATGGATCCATGAAGCCTATATGTAGGTACGCCTATCGGTGGCATGTCTGAATTAGCATCCTACATGAAATGGAAGACGAAGTTAGTACGGTGACGCACGCCAAAATTTACATGTAGAGATAAACGGACACTTACAGAACCCAAGCGCTGATCAGAGAGATGTCTAGGGCATAATGATGGTACACTTCGTATATATCCTTGAAGTCTAGCCACAGCACTTTCTCGCCTTCACCGTGAAAATCTATCAGTTTTACCTTCAGGCCGAGCATCTCCCTCGAGTCGGCGGATGCCATCATGTACCATTGATGGAATGCGTACATCTTTGTTGATAGCTTCCGTACCAATGAAGGCTTTACTAGAGGGTTGTCTAGCTCAAAAGGCCATCTCGGCTCAGGGGACGGTGCAGTTGGCGTCTCAACTTGCCCTAGGCATTCATCAAGTCCCAGACCTGTTTCTTGCATGAACTTCAATACTTCTGCTTGTTGATCCAAGGGCATTGCTTTTACCCATTGAGCGTCTTTTTTTGATAAATGGCTGAGGTCGGGGACAGCACCGCTGGAAGATGACTTTCCTTTCCTTTTATCCTTTTCATCAGCCTTTACTAAAGCCCGTTCATAGTTTGATAAGAGTGGTATCCTTTTCTTGGCTCCTTCTTCCATCCTGATAAAAAAGTTTAAATCTCTTCGATTTACTGGCGGTGGCTCCATCTCCCTTACTTTTTTTCTTCGGCTTGTTTCTTGAACCACTCACTGGCCTCTCATTGGATTTCTGCCCACTGTTCCGCCTGAGACATTGCCTCCCAGCGTTTCTTACGAGTCACTTTAGGCTCCTTTGTTTTCTTCATTCTCTATCTTTGCTTGGGAGGCGGTGCTCGTGACTTCTTTAGTGGTGGTGCAGGTTCCTTCATAGGGGCCGCTCTTGGTGCCGGCGACGGTGATCGGGGAGGGGTGTTGTTATTGTCGTCGTCGCTCCCACCACCAAGATGTGGTGGAGATGGAGACCTTGATATAGATGGAAGGGATGGTCCTGGAGCAGGTTGTGCAGGAGATGACGGTCTCGAGCTATGAGTAGAAGGTCGCTGCTGGGGATCTACGGGGAGCGGTCTTGAGCTCTGAGGAGATGGCTCCGTGCCGGGAATAATGATGTAGCGTTTTTGCCATAGAATGATCCCATGAAGCGCATCTGCCAGTGTCTTTTCCCAATCGCCTCCCGGGAGGTTGAGCTCTAGACCTTCATATTGGCTATCAACTATTTGCTCTACGCGGACGCTGGCGTAGCCAGGTGGAATCTCCATGCCATGACTGCTCTGCCCCGCCAGGGTTGCTAACGCACTCCCGTACGCTACCTGTACATATAGCAGAATTAAACAAGTTAAACTCCGATCTCGAGGCGTGGATCAATTGACAAGATTGCATAAATATTATGTATAAGTATACCTTAATAGTGATGGCATCCACGGGGAACTGTTGCTCCTCAATGGGTAACCTGGGCGTCTGCGCATCGGGGACCCCTGTAGAAGCACAACTGCTCAAGAGATGTTGAGAAGGGCTGGCATTGTTAGGATTCGGCTATGCTCCAGATTGGGCCAACTCCGCAACTGCGTGGGCCACTCGACGATTGATTTCCTCCATCATTCTTTGTTCTTGTGCCTGCACTTTGGATTCTAGCATTTGCCGCCAGCTCTCCTCGATCTGTTCCTTTCTTCGCTTTCGGCTTCTGTACGAGGTGCTGTCGCCTCGGAAAGCAAACTTCCACGAAATGACCCCGAACCCTCGGCAACGTCTTGGGTGCTCCGGATTACCGAGGGCCAATGTGAGCTCATCATTTTCTCGGTCCACCTTCAACCTCCCAGCCTTAGAATCTTCAATGTTCTTCACAAGATGTTCGGCCTTCTCACATATTGTGTCATTGAAAATCAACGTCCCATCCTCTTGGCTCAGGGAGCCTCCATGAGCGTAGTACCAATTTTTTGATCGTTCGGGCCATTCAATAGTTGCCGGTACAATTCCCCGTTCGATCAGATCTTGTTCCATCTTTCTCCACTTGGGAATTGCTGAGCCATAACCACCTCACCCCAGATGATGATGGTAGGCCTTCTGACTAGCATTTGGTGTGTTGGTCATGATCTTTTTCACACCGTCTTCACTCCTCTTATATTCAACAAATGCATCCCAGTGGTCTCTCAACTTTGGCCACGCGTTGAAGTCTGGAGTTCGGCCCTTGTTAATGTAGTGGGTATCCAGCATCTTCTTGAATGTCTAGAATTGTGTAGCCATCTTCTTAAGCATCCACGCTTTCAAATCCTTCTCAATATATCCTTCAGGGAATGTGAAATGTCTCTTGACGTCTTCCTACAACATATTCTTTTCTGTCTCCGGGAGGACGTACGGATTAGTGCTTCTGCCCTTCCATTCTCTGATGCTGATAGGCATGTTGTCCCGGACGATTGCCCCGATCTGACTCATGTACTTCTTTGCTACTTTCTCGGGAGCAACCGGCCTGCCCTCTTCTATCACTTCCGTGATGACAAGCCTCCCTTCCATCACCTTTGTACGACCTCGGATCTTCTGCCCTTGCGTCGATCCAGAGGGCTAATAGTTCAAGATTTGTTAATTAGTACGTAGTAGTAATGATGGCGTGAAACAATACAGGAATCGTTATATATACCTCGCCGGAACCTTCCGCCACGGCAAGGTGTTGCTGTTGCTCTTGCTCCTCACTCCCATCAGCGGACATGTTGAGGAACATGCCCGCCTGGGTGCCCTCTTCATCGATGTACGATAGTGGAAGGTTGTCGCCACTACCATCACCAGTGATTATCTGCTCCATGAGATATCTTGCAGTCTCATCGTCTGCCATTTCAACTATTGATTGAAACATACATGGAATCATACATGACAGTCATAGAAATCGCCTTAGTTATATGTACATAAGGGTATATACATGAAATCATAAAATAACATGAATCCCATAAAGTTCGGAATATTTATACAAATTTCTACAAATTAGTAGTACTTTGTGACGAATTTCTAGCAATAACATGAATTTGTACGAATTTCTAGCAATAACATGAATTTTGTACGAATTTCTAGCGATAACATGAATTTTTACGAATTTCTAGCAATAACATGAATTTTGGACGAATTTCTAGCAATAACATGAATTTTACGAATTTCTAGCAATAACATGAATTTTGTACGAATTTCTAGCAATAACATGAATTTGTACGAATTTCTAGCAATAACATGAATTTTGTACGAATTTCTAGCAATAACATGAATTTGTATGAATTTTGCGCGGTCGACGGTGCCTAGGTTGGGACAGCGGAGGCTGGGGCGGCGGAACGGTGGAGGCGGGGACGGAGCGAGGTGGCCGCAGCAATGATTAATTTCTACCAAATTTCTACTAATTTGTCCATATTTATTGGAATTTCTAGCAATAACATGAATTTGCGACGGAGGCGGAACGGCGGAGGCGGGGACGGAACCACGGACGGTGCCTAGGTTGGGACGGCGGCGGTCAGGGCGGTGGTACAGCGGAGGCGAGGATCGAACCACGACGAAACACGATTCATTTCTAACCTAGGCGGAGCGACGAACCTAGTTACTACTAATTACTACTAATTTTCTAACACATATACAAAAATCTATTGAATTTCTACCTAATTACTACTCCTTTCTATTTATTTTCTAACTTAAAAAAAAGGCCCTTGCTGACGCAAGCCGGTGGGCTTGCGTCAGCAAGGCGGTACTCTCGGCGCCAGTGCCGGCGTGGCAGACCTCTCGCGCGGTCAACAGTGGCCGGGGCGACGAGGTGGCCGGGGTGGCGGGATGGCGGAGGCGACGACGAAGCGAAGGCGCGTGGGACGGCGGGACGGCGATGAGGCGGTGACCCGGGGCGACAAGGCGGTGACCCGGGGCGACGAGGGGGCGATGAGGCGACGATGAGGATGGAGGCGGCGATGAGGCCCCGCGATGGAGGTGGCCGGCGGTGACGAGGTAGGGGCCGGGTGTGACGGAGGAGGATCGAGGCGGGCCGGGGCGATGGAGGAGGAGGCTGTCTGGGCACGGTCGGGCGGCGGGACGACGATGGCCGGGGCAATGGGGGACGACGACGGCGGCGGCTGGCGAGGGAGGCGGACGGGTTGCGACGGAGCAGAGCGCGCGCGGGATCTTGGTGAAAATTTTGCTAAGTGTAACTGGCGTGGGGGGTAGAAGGGGCTACAGTTCCTTTTAACCCCCCCCTTTATCCCGGTTCGTAATGGCACCCGGGACTAAAGGGTCTTTTGTCCTAGGTCCCATTACCAACCGGGATAAAAGGGAGCCCCTTTTATCCCAGTTGGTGACGGGACCCGGGACAAAAGGGTGCGTCCGTCAGGTGGGGCTGGGAGCCTACCCTTTTATCCCGGGTGCCACCACCAACTGGGATAAAAGGGGAGGCCTTTTATCCCGGTTGCCAACTGCAACCGGGATAAAAGGGTATGTCCCGGCGGGAGTCAAAAAGTACCCTTTTATCCCGACCAGGATAAAAGGGGGGCCTTTTGTCCCGGTTGCTGTTGGCACCCGGGACAAAAGGTCCTTTTCCCAGTTTTCTTCTCCTGCCTATTTTTTGGAAATGGATTTTATTTATCTTTTCACAGCATTTCAGGATGAAAAACAAAAACCTTCACATATTTTGTACATGCAAAAATATATTTAATTAGCGAGTAAATTGACAATAAGTGTGACTTAGTCATTAATTCTATACCAGTTCATTTAGCCTCTAAAATATTTATTTTACTGCATCGCTGTGATCAAGAAATTATTCAATTAAAGAATTTCAATGCGCAAAAAAATCCATGTATGTATGTGGTTAACATTGTTCATGTTTATCTAATAAATCTTCACCTAACAAATTTAAGAACACATGAAATCATACATAGGATAAATTAAAAATTGTATCAATTACTACACAAAGGTCATGTAAATTTAGCGCATTACAATACAACGTTATAAAATTTCTTCTTCACGAAAGTTCCTTGATCATGATCGCGGCGTAAGTACGGAGCCTCTTCTTTGGATAGCAGGATGCTTGGATCAACTTCACGGCGAATGGAGGCATGCCATCAAACTGATCATAATCATCTGATTGGTCTGTTTTATCCTCGACTCCCACGATTTTTCTTTTACCTGGAAAAACTATGTGGGACTTTGGCTCCCATGTCTCTTCTGGATTTCTCTTGGATTTGGTACACATGTCCTTCACATAGAACACCTGATGCACATCATTGGCAAGTACGAATAGGTCATCACTGTATCTAGTCTTCCTCAGATCTACTATTGTCATTCCGTACTGATCTTTGGTTATAGCAGTTAGCTTCACCCAATTGCAAAGAAATAGAGGGATGTACAACGGTTCGTATTCGAGTTCCCATATCTCCTGTATGAAACCATAATACGACTCCTTGCTATTATTTCTGTCCATGGCATCTATGCGGACACCACTATTCTGGTTTGTGCTTTCCTGGTCCTAGGCTCTCGTGTAAAATGTATAACCATTTATCTCATAGCCTTAGAATTTGACGATTGTGCTAGCAGGTCCCCTGGCTAACCAGGCAAGCTATGGGTGAATCTCAGAGTTACCCATAAGTTGTTGGCGCAACCAGGAGGGTAAGCCAAGCATCGGATTTGGTCGGGTTTTCGGAAGCTACCATCTGCCTGTGCTGCTCGATATACGGAGACACAAAGGATGACTGTTGTAGAACAGTGTAGTGTGCCTTGTCAAACAAATCAGTATCATTGCTCAAACTTGATTTCCTTCCAAGGGTGCCCATTCCTCGGAGCCTCCCCTCGTGGCGTGAAGTTGGAACCCCAATCGAGTCAATTGAATCAATAAAATCAACACAAAAGTCGATCAGCTCCTCTGTTCCATATCCCTTGGCGATGCTTCCTTCTGGATGGGCACGATTAAGAACATAGTTTTTTAGGACTGCCATGAACCTCTCGAAAGGCCACATATTGTGCAGATATACAGGTCCGAGAATACCAATCTCTTTTACTAGGTGAACCAGTAAGTGCGTCATAATATTGAAGAAGGATGGTGGAAATAACAACTCAAAACTGACAATACATTGCACCACATCATTCTGTAGCTTTGATAGCTTGGATGGATTGATTGCCTTCTGCGAAATCGCATTGAGAAACGCGCATAGCTTTACGAGCGGCAACTGGACATTTTCTAGTAGAACACCCCTCAGTGCAACCGGAAGCAACTGGGTCATCAACATGTGGCAGTCATGAGCCTTGAGATTTGTCGTATCTAGTTTTTTATGGCCCTGCTGGCAACCTGGGTACAACAATTTTTGGTGATCATCTATCATGCACTGCAACTTTGCTGCTTCCTTCTTAGTTTCGCAATCTCTGTATGCATCTCGTATCACCTGACCAAAGTCATCAGTAGGGCCATTTTCTGCAAACTCATCTTCATCAGCCTCGCCCATTGTAGTACCTGCAAAAGCTTGGCCTGCAACCCAGTTCGGAATGGTGTCATCTTCCTCCTCCTCCTCGCCATCTTCCATTACGACCCCTCGTTCACCGTGCTTGGTCCAAACCAAATAGTTAGGCATGAAACCATATTTAAACAAGTGGCTATGAATAGTCCCCCAGGAATCCTTTGAATACTCCTTCTTGTTATTGCATTGGAAGCATGGACAACATACGAACCCATTCTCTGGCTTGTTCGCTTTAGCCACTTCGAGAAAATAATGCAAGCCATCAATAAACACCTTGCTCCGCCTGTCTGCATTATACATCCATTGCCGGTCCATCTGCATCGTATTACGCATGAAAATGGATTACACTTGACAATGGATTACGCGTGAAAATTGATTAAAGATCCAAACAACATGGTACAATACAACAACATGAAGATCCAAATACACATATTTAAATTAAAGATCCAAACAACATGATATAATACAACAAGCCATCCACTGGTTATTATCTAGGAGGACTTTAAGTATCCTTGAACAGTGAAGACGAAGGTTCCGCTGACCCAGCCTCATCCTTAGGTGTATTTGTGCCATCTGAAATGGTAGTACTAAGTGGACGTGAAACACCCGGGACTAAGGGTGGAGCATAACGACCACCAAAAGGAGCTTCCTGATCCGCGGCAACAGCTTCTTCATGACGTTGCTGCAAATAACGAAGCATTGCTTTTTCCAGCGCGCTCTTTTTCTTCAGCTTATGCTGAGGGCCAACTATGATTTTCCCCTTGCCGAAAGAGGAACTACAATCGCCCCCACCATCGCCACTTCCTCCAGTAGCAGAAGCCATCTATGTACAAAAATTATTACCTTAACACTGCATAAGTTGTTGAACTTGAAGACCGTGATCATCTCATGAGCATGTCCTCAACTGGGCGGCACCGCACTTAATCATGAAAGAGATTCAATTCTACGGAAAAGGGGACACGGTCACGATGTTCGTATCCACTCTTTCTCGTAGAATCGAACCTCCTTCTTGAACTACGTTGCTGCTCGGCGGAGAACATCCTCACAGATATGACCACGGTATGCAAGTTCAACAAGTATGGATTTGAAAAACCATATTGAATTTGATAAGATAAACCGTCTAGACAAGGTAGCATCATTCTTAAACCACTGCAAGAATGCATACTATATATGACACATCAATCTCCCTCACATTCTAGCTCAAAATACCTCTCCATTTTCTACTTCATCACATTCTAGCAAATAATCTTTCCATCTCCAAAGCATAAATCAAAGCATAACACGAGGATGAAGTATCAAACCTTCACAACACTTGTGTTGGCTGAGTGAAATTCCCACGAAAATGAGGGAAAAAACTTCGAGCAGCACCTCCCTTGCTTCGGCACCACCGGAGAGTAGGTGAAGCTCAGCTCTCTGTCAATGTGCTGGACTGGCTCGGGCTGGAGGAGGAAGAAAGTCCTCTGTTTTGGTATATAATGGGCATGAGTTTTTATCTCGGTTAAAAACTCCAACCGAGATAGAAAGGAACACCTTTTGTCCCGGTTGAAGGTTTAGTCCCGGTTGGAGGCTCCAACCGGGATAAAAGGTCAACCCTTTTATCCCGGTTGGAAGCTCCAACCGGGACTAAACCTTTTATCCTGGTTGGATCCTCCAACCAGGATAAAAGGGTGCCGCCACTGACAGCCCGCAACTAGCCGTTGCAACCGGGACTAAAGGGAGGCCTTTAGTCCCGGTTGCAATTACCAACCGGGACTAACTCTGCCCTCCATTTTTGTCTACCGTGGCGCACCCCCTTTTGTCCCGGGCCAACTTTAAACTGGGACAAAAGGGGATGCATCGAAAGCCAATTCTCTACTAGTGATTGCTGTGCCTTGATGCACCAATCTAGCATCGGTAAGTATATCCATGCTAAATGATGACTAAAAATAATGTGAACTTTATGTAAACATTACTGCATTAGTAATTTATCCCGATCTCATCCTCACCATTTATTAGGCTCGATGTAATTCAATTATCTAGCAAATGCAGTGCAAAACAAAATTGAGGCACAGGTGCGTAAATTACTTCGAATAGGTAAATCAACAAGGGATATAAGTAACCCATGGGTCCCCACCGATCAGGATACTAGCCGATCCTGACAAATGAGTCCGCCTGACTAGAACGTGTGGGCCTAGGACGTGAAGATACTTGGAGCACAAGTCAAGGGCGGGCAATTCAAATCAGCCCGGATATTGCGGGATACTTGCTGTAATCTGACTCAGATTGCTTTCCAAGTAACAACCGACTAGGATTAGATTCAAATCGACTTGTCACCCTAGGTCGTCAGCCTATATGAGGCGGCCAAGGGTGCCTCCCGAGGGCAATCCATCCAATCCAATCTGTACTTCGCGCCCACGCAAAGCAATACAATCCAACAAAACACAAGATATAGGGTATTAATCTCTGGAGGCCTAAACCTGTCTAAACCTTCGTGTTCTCGTGATCACCTTCGAGTTCTTGGTCTCGTGATACTCCCTACCTACAAATCTACCACTTGGGTAACCCCCTGGTAAACTGTCAGGCTAATGAATCCGATAGCTGGCATGTGAGGTATGGGTGATCATGAGATCCTCCTAGTGAGCTTGATGGCATCCCGCCCCGGCATCATCTTCCCTAAGAGCATGAAGGATTTCCTTGCAAGTGCCCACCCGCCCACACCCTCCAACCTAACCGGATGAGTCATTCATCATATTGGGATTAGATCGACCTGATTTTGCTGTAGCTAATCACAAGACAATTCTATAATTCCGATCCGATCATCTGATCCCTCATTCCCCATCGAGAAAACGTCCCAGCATCCGCAGGTATAGGTACATTGAGGCGATCCGGTCATCCAATCCCTCATTCCCCATCGAGAAAACCTCCCAGCATCCGCAGGTACATGTACGTCGAGGGCTCCGGCCGATACGTCTTGTGATCTAATCACCGTTAGCTTGCAACATCCATGAACAAATGTACAGGGAAGATTTTTATATATTCCATCTACTATTCTGTTCGATCCAATCTGTGATATCGTTTTGTATTCCATCTAGACGGAGCATGCATGCTGCCTTTTCTCTTTTTTTCTATGCTAGCTACGACGATGAATGGATGAGAGTACGAGCCTACCTCCAGCCGGAGGCATTGCCTTGATGCATCTCCGCGTCGGGCCCTCCGTTCGCGGCACGTTGACTTCAACTCCTGCGCTCACGGAGGAGTGCAGGCATGGCCGACTCAGACTCAGCACGAACCAGACAAGAACGAGTCCAAGACTATCAAGAACTAGTTGGGCGTGGACCCGATTGGTTGGCTTCATTAGCTGCTGCCCGCTTGGACACTATGGCCCAGCTTAGCCCCGACATCCTCCACTGAGGGATCGAAGTTCTCCACCAAGGGATGAAAGTCATCCTTGAGGAAGTCGGCAGCCATCCCTTCGCTAACTCGCTCCCCAGCGATGCTCGGATGGCTAGTATGCACTAGCACAACCTGCACAGACGACTGCATATAGCCGCACAGGTCTAATCAGAATCTTGGGTCGGGGAGATCGATGACAGGCCTCGGAGATGGTGTGTTGGTTGTGCGCATGCACGGCTGGTGCTGCCATCAGCAGCCCAGTAGCGATGACATTGTCAACTTGCAGCGCGACCACCTCGACCCGACATCGGCTTTGTCACAAAGTTCACCAACGGCTGCCTCCTCCGGCTCGACGACGATCCACTAGCTCCAACTCGGCACGAATCAAGCTAAGTCATATATTCCATTAAATATTTTACGGCCTCCGTATATCTTTGTACGCCTTGATTGTCCTATGTCCTCGTGACTTCCACCGACCACCTTGGTCACACCCCGATTGCTCGTACAGTTTGGTCCGTCCACTACACGGGCAGTTGGGACTATGACCTACGAATGCCTAGTGCGCACTCTCGCTTTTTCGCATAGTTCTGACTGCTTTGCGATCTACTACATGTCTTGTACGTCTTCTCTTAATGGTTGCTAAAGTACTCGGGTAGCACACGCCTTAATCCGTGAAATCTTGACTCATCCTGCACGTCTCCTATATACAAGCATTAGGTCAGCCCCGTCACTATAGCCTAAGATAAGTTGTACTCTCCGTGAGCAGTGGTTCGTAGTGCTAGGTGCTTAAACGTAACAGGCTAACTACCCGGGAAAATTACACGACCTACAAGAACAGGACGTGCAAGAATTTACTTCTACTATGAATTAAACTTTCGAGTTGTTCAATTATTAAATAATCTACACTATCCTACATAATGTTTGTATTGTCCTTTTACAGCTCAAAAACTACTCGGCGTGCCTCCTGCCACCCAGCACACCTCTCTGGCTCAGAGCGGGAGGCGACTCGATGTGTTTCCGCGACTCGTCCGGCTCCCAGGCTCGGGGGCTAGGCGCTGCAAACGACTTGGCGTGCCTCCCGTACCTCAGCCAACCTCTCTGGCTCGTGGCAGGATGCGACTCAGTGTGCTTCCGTGGCTCCGCCAGTCCTCACGCTCACGCTCAGTGGCTGGGCGCCTATTTCAAGTTGGCGTGCCTTCCTGGCTCCACCAATCCTCGTACTCGGGAGCTGGGTGCGTACTTCTGGTCGGCGTACCTCCATGGCTTCGCCTATCCTTCTGCTCGGGCTCTAGGACCTGCTTTTGGGATCAATTTTTGCTTCCTTTTTGACCATTGGACTGATTATACTAATCGCTTCAATGCTCGGGGGGATACTCTATATGGAGTGCATCTTGCGACGCTCTCTATGTCCTTTGATTCAACCTACTGGATGCCCGACATCCGTCACCTCGGCACTCGACATTACTCTGTGCGTATGGCTCTACGTTCACTCGGATTTTTTTCTTTTTTGAGCATTGCGCAGCCTCTCCATCACTACGACACCATCGCAGCTTCAGCCAACCACATTCCAAGCTTCGCTACAATGACCTCAGGTTCCTGTTCGCCTACACATCGCTCGAGGGCTTGAGGGATATGGGTACCACGTGAGTCCCCACTGACAGGATACTGGCCGGTCCTAACAAGTGGGCCCGCTCGACCAGAACGCGCAGGCCAAGGACGCGAAGATACTTGGAGCACAAGTCAAGGAGGCTGGGTGATTCAAATTAGCTCGGATATTGTGGGATACTTGCTGTAATCCGACTCAGAATGTTTTCCACGTAAAAATCAACTAGGATTAGATTCTAACCGACTCGTAACCCTAGGTTGTCAGCCTACATAAGGCGGCTAAGGGTGCCTCCCGAGGGCAATCCATCCAATCCAATCTGTACTTCGCACCCACGCAAAGCAATACAATCCAGCAAAACACAGGATGTAGGGTATTACTCTTTGGAGGCTCGAACCTGTCTAAACCTTCGTGTTCTTGTGATCACCTTTGAGTTCTTGGTTTCGCGATCCTCCCTGCCTACGAATCTACATCTTAGGTAACCCCCTGGTGGACTGCCGGGCTACTTAATCCGACAATCAATCTGATGTGTTAACATCAAACTTTGCCAAATGCTTGATCCCTTTTGCTATCTTGCAAATGCTTTCCACCCACTAAATCAGGATTCGCTAAATAAACAAGTAGTTCAACAGCAGATTGCTAAATTTATCAAAATCATCATTACAAGTCAATGTCATCGAAGATTTATAGAATTTAATAGGATTCATGGGTAGAAAAATGAGCATTACCAAGTGTTGGGGAAGGAAGATGATGGGGTTTTTATCCCCCCACCATTTAGTACCGGTGCTAGCCAACATCCGATACTAAAGGCCTTTGGTACCGAGTACTGAGTAGCACCGGTACTAAAGGCCACCCCTTCAGTACTGGACCTAGCCACCATCCGGTACTAAAGGGGGGCAGAGCACGCCAAAGCGAAATTGCCCTCCTTTAGTACCGGGTGTTGTTATCATCTGATACTAAAGGCATTTGTAGCCCACTGTTTTGGCTTCCCGCCTAAACATCTCTTTATTTTTCTTTCTTTTACAATTGCTATTGTATTAATTTTTTGCATAGTAAATTAAATAACATTAAAAAAAATTGCAAAAACAATTTGTTAGCTTGATGTTGATTAGATATATACTTTAAAAATATTAGATGCATTTAAATATCAAACGTAGTAAAATTATTAATTTTTACTTAGTAAAAGGTTATAATGGTCATAATACTTATGTTAACTTTAAAATTCGAAAAAATAGATATTTTGACCATGCAAAAATTTAGAAGAATAGTGCATGCAGTGTTATTAACATGTGTACCATGTACTTGTTTAATTATACATAAATTTATTGTTTAATATTTAATGGTGCTTAATAAACCAAATATTTAATATTCTAAAAATGCAAAAATCGGTTCTTGTTTAATAGTGTGAGATTTCTGCAAATATTATTGTTAATAAACCTATAGGATACATGACATATCATTACAATGCATTATTACATTAATTTTTTCCTTTGTTGATAACCACAAAACACAACATAATGGTTTTAGTACATTACACGTCATCATCTAGCGGAACATTAATGACCTTGCTTTTGACGAACGTCCCTTGGTTGTGATCGCGGCGTAAGTATGGAGCATCCCCTTGGCTAACATGATGGTTGGGTCAACATCGACTGAAAATGGAGGAAGTCGAACTGATCATAATCTTCTAAAATGTCAGTCTTGTCCACAAATCCAATGATTTTTCTTTTCCTTGGAAGAAATATGTGGCGCTTTGGCTAGCCATCTGACTTATTAGCACCCTTCTTTATTGGTTTGCTTGACATGTCCTTCATAGAGAAAACTTGAGTCACATCATTGGCTAGGATGAATGGTCTTTGTATCCAACCTTTTTGAGGTCCACTATTGTCATCCCATAGTTGTCTGTCGTTACGCCCCCTGCAGTAAGTTTCACCAATTGGCATCGAAACAGAGGGATTTTCAAAGGTCCATAGTATAGTTCCCATATCTCCTCAATCACACCATAGTATCTATCTTTTTTTTCCATTGTTGTCTATTGCATCTATACGACACCACTATTTTTGTTTGTGCTTTTTTGGTATTGGGCTCTCATGTAAAATGTGTACCCATTTATCTCATATCCTTGAAATGTCTATACTGATCGAGATAGATGGATCCCTAGCCAACCATGCTAGTTGTTCTTAAATCATGTCATCACCCATCAGTCATCGCCGCAACCAAGAGGCAAAAGTGTCAATGTGATAACGTGTAATCAAGGCCTCAGTCTTCCCTTGGTTTGATGACAGTACAATAGCCTTGTGCTCCTCCATCTATGGAGCCACTAGGGATGATTATTGCAGGACCGTGAAGTGTGCCACCATGTACTCTCATCGATGTCCATCCGAGCTTTCCTCCCTATTGTACCCTTTCCCTTGAGTCTCCCCTCATGGCGTGACACAGGAACTCCAATCGAACTCAGGTCGTCAATAAAGTCAACACAAAACTCAATGACCTCCTCTGTTCCATATCCCTTTGCGATGCTTCCTTCTGGACGGGCACAATTAGGAACATACTTCTTCAAAGCTGCAGGATCGAGAATGACCTCCTCTATTCCATAAACCTCTTGAAAGGGAATATATTGTGTAGAAATACAAGACCAAGAACAAAAATCTCTTCAACAAGGTGAACTAGAAGGTGGGTCATGATATTAAAGAAGGAAGGTGCAAAGATCATCTCAAAGCTGACAAGGTATTGCACCACATCATTTTGCAACTTTAGTAGATTCTTTGGATTGGATTGCCTTCTGAGAAATGATATTGAGGAATGCACATAGGTTCATGATTGCCATTCTCACATTCTCTGGTAGAATTCCTTAGTCCAACAGGCAGGAATTTTATCATCAAAACGTGGCAGTCATGGACCTTTAGATTTATGAATTTCTTCTCTTTAATATTTATTATTCCCTGTATATTCGAGGAGTAGCCTGATAGGACCTTAATACTATTCAAGCACTCAAACATGCTTTGCTCAATATCCCTTGTTTATCTGTCCTGACATATTACCAATAGCAGGCCAATCATCGATGGTTACGAACAGCAATGCTCGTAGATTAAAATTCTCCTTTTTATCCTCATCCCACACACGTACACCTTCTTCCTTCCATAACATTAAAAGTTCATCAACCAATGATCTTAGGTAAACATCAATGTCATTGCCCAGGTTGTTTTGGGCCTTGGATAATTATTGGCATCATAATAAACTTCTGCTTCATGCACATCCAGGGTGGAAGGTTGAACATACATAAGGTCAGAGGCCAAGTGCTATGAGCACTAGTCAAACCACCAAATGGATTGAATCCATCTGAAACCTGGGAAATTCTCTGTCAACTGTTCTCCACTGGGCGCATCAGCGGGATGTCTGATCATTTCATCTTGCTTATGTTCATCTTTGTGCGAACACATCAACTTTACATGTGTCTTGTTTCTTATAACGCAGCGCTACGGACAAGCTTGATCTTATAACGCAGCGCTTCGCATACAAGATAAGTCTCTAATTTCTCGTATTCCTCACTGCGATAGAGGATACAGTAATAAGAACATGCATGTATCTTTGTACCTCCAAACCAAGAGGGCAAACAACCTTTTCGCTTCATATGTTGAGGATGGAAATTCATTATCCTCAGGAAGCATGTTTTTTATGATTTTCATTAACTCATCAAAACCCATGTCAGAAACTCTATTTTTTGCCTTCTATTGCAGCATGTCCAGTGTGGTGCCCAACTTTTTGTGCCCCTATTTTAACAAGCTGGGTACAATAATTTCTTATGATCATCTAACATATACTCAAACTTCTTTGACTCCTTCACATTCTTGTAGTCTTCCTTTGCATCTCGCAACACCTAACCTAGATCATCGGTAGGACCTTCTTCTGCAACCATCTCTTCTTCAGCCTCGCCCATTGCAGCATCTGCAAAGGCACCTCCTTGAGTCTAGTCAATAATGCAGTTATCATTTTCTTCTTCTTCTTCATCTTCCATCATAACTCCTCTTTCCCCTTGCTTGGTTCAAACGAAATAGTTAGGCAAGAATCCCGAACTATATATGTGAGCGTGAACAGTCTTTCTGGATGAGTAATCCTTTTCATTTTTGCAAATTTAGCGTGGACAACAAATGACACCAAATGGCGGCTTGTTGGACTCTGCCAGATCGACAAAAACCACACAAGCCAGTAATGTACTCCATGGAGCGTTTGTCCCCATTATACATACATTGCTGATCCATCTACAAAGTATTCCTGAACCAAAGATATTCTAATCATCCATGGAATTATACATGAAACATAACAAATATAATACAAATTTCATTAAGCTCAAATGCTGCTGAAAGTTTAGATAGAAATACACAAATTTATATTTCAGACCCAACAATATGATACACTATGACAAACTCAAATGTTGCTGAAAGTTTAGATAGAAATACACAAATTTAAATTTCAGACCCAAACAACATGATACACTACGATAAACCATCCACCGAGTACTATCTAGGAGGACTTTAAACCCTTGGGTAGCAAAGATGAAAGATTCGCTGACCCAGCCTCATCCTGTGGTTTATTTGTGCCTGATGCGATGGTAGTACTCAGTGGACCTGAAACCTCAGGACTGGTGGTGGAGCATAACGACCACCAAAAGGAGATTTCTGACCTGCCGGAACAGCATCTTCATGACATCTTTCCAAATAACGAAGCATTGCTCTCTTCCACGTGCTCATTTTCTTTGGCTTATCATGAGGACCAACTATGATTTTCCCCTTACAGCGAGAGGAACGACGATCGCCCCCACCATCGCCACTACCTCCAGCAGCAGTAGCCATCTCTATGTACCACAATTTATTTAGCTCATATTTGCAAATGACTAAACTATGAACAAATTATATTTTTTCGCAACAGTTTATTTAGCTCAAACATAACATATAAATGAAAATTTTCTCCATTATAGTTTATTCTAAAACTGACTAATTACATACGTCTATTTCATCTTATTATCTCTATGTACCACAATTTATCTCCCTCATATTTCTTTGACTAATATGAAACATAGCATTAAAAAAACTGTAGCTTATTCTAAAAATCACAAATATGAGCTCTAAAAAACACATTCATATATAGAAAAAATTTCTCCATTGTACCTTATTCTAAAAATCACAAATTACTCTAGCTCTAAAATGTATCAAGGGAGGATGAAGTTTCTAACCTTTAGAGCACTTAAATGAGTGAAATGCCTACGAATGGTCAAAAATCCGGTAGCACCTCCCTTATTTCACCATGAATGGATGAAGCCGAGCTGGAGGAAATGGCTTGGGCAGGAGAAGAAGACGCCTGATTTATAGGAGGGAAGTTAGTACCGGTTGGGAGCTCCATCCGGTACTAAAGGTCACCCATTAGTACCGGGTGGAGCCTCCACCAGGTACTAAAAAGCCCGCAGGTCAACCATTAGTACCGGGTAATGTGTCTGAGGGCCTTTAGTAACGGTTAGAGCTCCCAACCAGTAATAAAGGGGGTCACGAGAGGCTTCTAGGGATCTAGCCATTAGACCCGGTACCAATGCTCACATTAGTACCAGGTTAAAAACCAACCGGTAATAAGAGATATGACCAGTACTCAGTTCTCTGGTAGTGTAAAATCGTAGGGTGCTGCTACGTAGTGCTAATACAAAGGAGAGAAGACTTGTCCACTTATTGTTCACATGCAACTTTAGTCAGTGGTGTTGGAGGTTTCTAAACATCACATGGGATTTTAGTCTTCCTCCTCTGGACATGATTTTTGTGAGGAAGAAGATCTTTTGGAAGCTTGATTTTGATATTAGTTGGTTAAGGAATTCTTACGTGCTAGGATCATGCGACTCGATTCCTGAGGCCTCTCATCACCAGAAATCACAAGAGGAAGTCCAATAATATACACACGTCAAAGTATATTTGAATGAATTGCAAGTCCCATACGCAGATGCAATTTTAATTTACAGAAAACCTGGCAGGGTCTAGTGTCCTATCAAGTCCATTAAAGCACGAGAGCTTGGCTTACGTATGGTCCACACGTAGAGATGCAGAACTTAGATGTTGAAGCTCTGATAGAATTAGTTCTTCTCAAACCGACTGGTTTTATTATATGCTCACTTTGGGTGTAAGGGTGGATTTATATGCTCATTTCACTTTTTGCTAGGGATTTTCGTTCGGTGCCCTCAGTTATAATTTTTTTTTTGACGATCAACGGGGGGTGAGTGCCCCACCTGAATTCATTAATTTTTCGGCCTTTTGGAGGCCAAACATCATACATGTGAGGTTCAGCATAAAAGCAATGGGGGAAGGGGAAGTAAGCAGAACATTACAGGTGTATTACATTGAGCAAAAGATAGAACACCATGCATCTGCTGCCGCTCGGTCGCTGGGCTTGAAGCGCTCCCTCCAAAGTCGGGCTTCCGCGCAGCAGGTTGTCCAGAATCGTTGCGACGAGGCCGGAGCTCGCTGGAAGACCACATCATTTCGGTGTTTCCACAGGCTCCAGCAGAGGAGAATGAGAAAAGTGGAGTAGTGTTTATCAGGCGCTATTGTCGGATGGGGTACAGTCCATAGGCTTGTAACAGAGGAGGCGCTAGTGTCCATCTCCAAAGAGCTCCAGATGCTGGCCGCAAAGGGGCAGTGGAAGATGATATGGTCGCAGGTTTCCTCCAGGCCGCATAGTTCACATGAAGCTTCCGTCAGTATCTTCTTTTTCTTCAGATTGGCGCGACAGAGAATTCGCTCCTGTACTAACAACCATGTGAAGAACTTCACCCTCGGTGGAGCGCGGTTGACCCAGACAAACTTGACGAAAGGTGGTGCAGGTGAGCCAGCAGTTTGCATGAGCTTGCCGTAGACATCTCGCGCCCGGAGACATGAGATATCGCTGGCTAAGGGGGATGATCGGAGGTCTGCTCCTTCCCGGAGTACAACCTGCGCCAATATCTGTTCCAGTTCAGAGAGTTCATCGGCGGCCCGGCGGGACAAGCGCGGGGCGAGGTGTCGCTGCAAGCCGTCAGTCATCAGTTTTTTGACAGAGAGCTGGGTGTTGGTGGCGTGGGAAAGGAGGAGGGGGAACAGGTCACTCAACCGTCCACCAGGCAGCCATCGATCCAGCCAGAAGTTTGTGGACGCTCCGTCTGAGACGACCGAGCAAGTAAGCGCCCTGTATACTGGTAGTAGTGTATCCAAATCCCGCCAGTGTGTTCCCAGTATATCTCCTTTCAGGTTGCTGATATTCACTTGCCCTCGTACCCATAGTGCCCAGGAGGATCCGGCGGGGTGATGCAGCCTGTGAATGTGTTTGAGTAGGAGACTCCGGTTTTGCAGGGGGAGATTTTTAAGACCAAGCCCCCCTTGTTCTTTAGGTTGACATGCTGCTTCCCAGGCGACAAGGCATTGGGCACTGCTGACCTTGTCCTCGCCGGCCCAAAGAAAACAGCGGCACCGCCGGTCAATTGCCTCAATGAAACTCCGTGGCAGCAGGAGTGTGGACATTGCATGGGTGAGCTGACTGTCAACTACGCTGTTGATCAGAACAGACCGGCCAGTTGAGTTAAGTAGGGATGCACTCCAGCCGCTTAATCTTTTGTCTACCTTGGCAATCATGGGGCTGAACGCATTCAGCCGCAGTTTTTCGTTGGACAGAGGTAAGCCAAGGTAGGTTTGGGGGAAACTCCCCAGTTGGCAACCAAGGATTTCTTGTAGTTGTGTAGCTGTTTCGTCAGTTACCCCCATAGGTACCATGGTGCTTTTGTGGTAGTTGATGTGTAGCCCAGTGCTATCAGAGAAAAGGTTCAGCACCTCTTTGAGAGTTTGCAGCCCGGCGGCATCAGCCTTGAGCAGGATGAGTGTGTCGTCGGCGTATTGGAGAATTGGGCATGGCAGATTGGCATCGACTGGGTGTTGGATTCGCCGGTCTTGCTTCACCATCTGTTGGAGGACATCGGCAACCAGCAGGAAGAGGTAAGGGGACAAGGGGTCTCCTTGTCGCAGGCCTCTCCCACAGGTGAACCAGGGGCCTGGCGTGCCATTTACTAGCACTGCTAGTTTCGAAGTGTGGAGCAGGGTCGACACCCATGTGTTCCATCTCTGGGGGAAGCCTCTAGTTGCCATGACAGAGAGCAGGCAGTGCCAGTCGACGGAGTCGAAGGCTTTGGCGAAGTCTAGCTTCAGTACCAGAGTGGGGAGCTTGCGCCGGTGGCAGCATTGGATGAGTTCCATGGCGTAGATGAAGTTCTCAGAGATCGATCTACCTTTGATGAAGCCGGTCTGGTCCAGGTCGATTAACGATGCGATCTGACCCTGTAGTCGCGTCGTCATCATCTTCGACAGAATCTTGATTGAGCAGTTCTGCAAGCATATTGGGCGGTAGTCTCCCGGGGTAGCAGCGGCGGCGTGCTTGGGGATCAGCACCACATAGGCTCGGTTGAGGCGTTCAAGCTCCGCCGAGCCGCCATGGAATGCGGCTGCCAGGGCCATTACAGCCGGCGCCACAGTCGCCCAGGCCGCTTTGTAGAAGGTTGGGCCAAAGCCATCGGGCCCCGGGGAGCTGTTGCTGTTCATCACGTGGACAGCGGCGCGCGCTTCTTCTTCCGTGAACGGGGTGATGAGCTTCGCAGCATCCACGCACCGCGATGTGGCGTAGAGGCTGCTGTAGGCAACCGGGCACGTGTGCGTAGGTGCCGCGCTCAGGAGGCTTCTTAGGTGGGCTGTCAAGGCGGCCGTTTTTCCGGCATGTGAGGAGATCAGCGTGCCGTCGATCTGGAGCTCGCGGATGTTGTTCTTGCGGAGGCGTTGGGTGGCCTTGGCGTGGAAGAAACGGGTGTTCGCGTCACCTTCACGGATGGCACGCACTTTGCCTCTCTGTTTCCAGTACGCCGCGCGTTCGCGGACTGCGAACGCCAGGGCGTCCTGGCAGGCCGTGCGTAGGTGAAGCTCGCCTGCGGACAGGAGATGTTTCTCTTCGAAAACATGAAGAAGGTAAATCACAAATTTACAGTTGGGGAAGATGGACACTGGTCGGCGGTTGCGGCGCGCCCAGGACTTGGACACGCACCGCACAGCCTTTAGTGAGCTTACCATTGCCGCCGCCGCGCCGAGGGGGGAGGAACCATGCCAGGCAGGGAGGATCAAGGGGAGGAAAGAGGGGTGTTTCAGCCATGCATTTTCAAAGCAGAATAGGAAGGTTTTGGGTGTGGAGGTGGATAAGCTCAGCTGCGGGGGGTGTGGTCAGAGGTGGGTTTGGGAAGGGAGCGGAGGAAGGAGTTTGGGAAGGTAGTGTTCATGGAGACATTGAACAGAACGCGGTCCAGGCGCGCAAGGGTGGGTGTCTGGTGGTGGTTGGACCAAGTGTAGAGGCGATCAAGAAGGGGGAGATCGATAAGTGAGAGGTGATCAATTGTTGAGTTGAAAGCAGTACTGAGAGGGGAATGGAATGAGCCGTTGCTATTGTCTGCGGCAGATCGGGTGAGGTTGAAGTCACCGGCCAGGAGCCAGCATCCTGGGATGTGTGTGGCGAGCGCCCGGAGTTCGACCAGGAAGGCAGGGGAATCGTTACGGTTTGAGGGTGCGTAGACATTGGTGACGGCGAAGCTGTAGTCAGAGGCCGTGGAGGATAGGAAGACTGTGAGGGAGTGACGCTGCAACAGGGAAGATGTTGCTGTGAAGGCAGTAGAGTCCCAGGCGGTGATCATGCCTCCCCAGGTGTTAGTGGCGTCAACTTCCAGGTAGGCATCCAGATTTCTGGGGAGGAAGGCGGAGGGGGGGGGTGTTGTGGAGATCGTTGAGCTTGGTCTCTTGGAGGCAGGTGATGCTGGGGCATGCGTTCACGAGGGTGTCGCGAACGACAGAGCGTTTGACGTGCTCACCGAGACCACGGACGTTCCAGGAAATGAAAACATAGTTCATAGGGGTTACATTCATGGGGTGAGGGGGGTCACCATAACAACACAACCATGATACATAAGGTTCACACAGGGAAGGAGAAAAGAGTAGCCGATACAAAAGAAATTGACAAACACGAGAAGGTACAGGGGGGGAACACGAGTAGAGGCAAGGGGGGGCGTTGCGGTAATGGCGGCGATTCTCCCGCTATCTGGAAGGTGCAAAGCGGGGAGCGAAGTGGACACCTCGAGTTCAGGCATCAGAACCTGCAAGCGCCGAGTCCAGCTGGTTGGCCGTGGCGGCGCCGATGGAGAGAACTTGGTCCAGAGCTTTCACAGCAGCGTCACCTAGGCCGGCGGCGTCGGCGAGCTTCACCAGGTCTATGTTCGCAATCGGCTTCTTCGTTTTGGTGAGGAGTTTCTTCCTTGCAACGTGTGTCTGTACGGCCGCGGAACACAGGGCGAGGCTGTTCTGGAGGGACTTGAGCTGGGTTGCCTTGGCAGTGGCGTTTTCGCAGACGCCATCATCTTTGGCGGCCAGGCGGGCGCTGTGTCGAGGGGCTGTGGTGCGGACCGGTTTGTTAGCTAGGACGCGGGCACGCTGGCGACCGCGCGTGGGTGGAGCAGCATTCGTCATGGCGTGGCGTGGTGGGTAGCTGGGCGTAGGGGGTCCCCCGGATTGGGAAGGGTCTAGGCTGTCGAGGGTAGGGGGCTCCGGCTCGTCCTGGTTCCAGGTGAGGAGGAGCACCGGGCGTGCGTGGCAGGTGTGGATGGGGGGCACGGGTGCGTGCGGGATGTGTATGATGATGGGGAGCGGAGGGAGCTGGGGTAGCGGGAAGGCGTTGATGAAGCCGTGGCACAGGATGGCTGCACCGAGAAGACGATCG
>NC_028455.1:23693341-23777294 GCF_000263155.2 Setaria italica | reverse complement strand
AACGGACCTACTCAGGAGCCAGTATAATTAGGGGGGTGTTGCTGAGAGCGCGGCGCGCAGGTATGGCTGCCCGGCGAGGGTGGGTGGGGGAGTGAAGGCAGGGGGGCAAATCGAGGTTGCCGGGACGCGGCGCGCCGTACCGATTGGACCGGTGCTGTCGTGTCGCGGCCAAGGGAGCAGGCCAGGGTCAGCGCTCGGAGTAAAGTCCGAATCCATGCGTATCCAAGGCGCGGCGCGAGTCGCAGGTGTGTGAGCCGCGTTGCCTCGGGCCGCGCAAGCGCTAGGCGCCGAAGGCTGTTTTGCATTGATGAGTGGTTCTTCTTCCTGGAGTGTGCTCGCCATTGCCGCGGCTTGAGCTTCTGAGGCATGCAGGCGGAAAACCTGATGACGGAACTCGAGGTGTCCGCGGACGAGAAGCAGATTGACGATATTACGATTACTTAGTTGCGCGCAGAACACACCCACCATGACGGCGCGCGCCCGGATGAGGTCCGGCGGAGCAGTCAGGTGGAAGGAGAGGACGGAGGTGAGGTAGGAAGCGGTGAAACGGGGCGCAAGGAAGGGGGGGTGATCCACAGAAGGGCATTGGGGGGCGGATGGAGGGCACCTGGTGTTGCGACGGAGTAGTAATCACGGAGGAGGAGTTCCTGGAGGCGCGCTCCCGGCCTGGTGTTCTCCTCGACGGCGGCGGTTGCAAAGGTAGCGAGGTGCTGTCCGGTGCGTGGTGGCGTTGGGTGGCGGAGGGGGCGGCGGCGGTGTGGGCGGTGGTGGTGGCTGGTGGATGGGTGGAGCTGGGCGACGCCGACGCCGGCGCTGGGCGCGCCAGGGGCGGCAGGCGAGGACGCGAGGAGCGTCATCCCCTCCTCTCCAGCATCATACCCTCCAGTGTCATCGATTAGAGGCCCCCTCAGTTATAATTCGTTCAGTCTGCTCTCTAGTATTTAAGTATCGTGCTTGAGATTCATTATGTTTAGATGCTTTCATTCTTGATGAACATGACGAGTAACCTGGAGGCCAAGGTCAAGGACGCGTTGATCCTGACGCTCCTAGTGTCACACCATGAAATTTTTGGATTTTAGAATATAATTAAAAAAAATAATTAATCAATGATTTTTTCATAATTTTAAAAAAATTTCAACATTTATTTTTCTTGACAGGAAATTTAGTATAGGAAAATAATTGGTTATTTTTTAAAATTAAATTAATTGATTTAAGGTTGTTGCATGTGTACTGCATTCATTCCAATGCATCTTGATGTTTCATGAGTGCAAAGATTTTAAAAATTCCAATGCAAAAATACGTTTGTATAATGATTAGATTCTTTTGATAATTTTTCAAATTTTTCTATGATTTATTCTTATTTTTTCCGGAGCTTGCTTAGGCTGCAATTACATCGACAGCTGCAACAGCAGGCCGAAGCCCAGCTCCTATCATCGATGACGTTCATCCACCAACACCTTTGACCTCAGCGTCATCTGTTCTGGGCCTACGTAGCCACGACCCATCTCCCTTCTGTTTTCTTCCTGGTTAGAGCTTCAACGAGCCTAAGTCTGAGCATGACTCTGCGTCGATCTAAGGCCCACACCCAAGAGCGGCCCTGGCGTATAGATGGGCGGCCGCTGTCTTCGTCCGTCTTTTGCCCAGAACCAAATAAACAGAGCCGTGCCCTAGCTCACGTCCTGTGCCGCTGCCGCTTCGAGGTTCGGCGTCTGCATCGCCACCGGTGCAGCCCCAGCCGAGCCAGGCCGCTGTGCCTTCTCCTGCCTGATAGGCCATCGTTGAGCGATTTGCCGCTGGAGCACGACGTCCGCATGAAGCTCGGCTGTCCTCCTCTTCAACCTTCGGCCACCAGCCCGTCGTTTCCATCGTGACTCCATAGATGGTAAGCACTAAGCAGGCATGCGTGATGCTCTGTGTCTCCCTGCTTTCTCGTCCAGCAGTTTTAACGGCGTTTAGCATGTGCTGCCCCGCTGCGCGCCCGCCGGCCATGCTTTGTTGCGTGCGTCTCTGTTGTGCTGCTGTTGCAGGGAGCTCAGTTGCCATTGTCGCCAGCTCTTAACCAACGCCGGCCGGCCATCGATATCATCCCGTTCAAACAAATAGTGCCATGCATGCCTATGTGCATACGGGGAAGCAAAACCCACACGTACCTGGACATGCCCAACAAGAACAGCCGGCCAAAATTATCACATCTATCCTGCGCTTATGCATGCATATATATAGTAATTCCTTCCATATCAATCTTTGGTTCGTTGTGTATAGCCATTTATCTAATCAATTTGCATTCTGTTCGTTCAACTTCAGCGCTAATTCATCAGTTCTGGTTCATACCCTTGAATTTCACCCAAACATATTGTGGTATTATTTTCATATCATCTTCTTTTCAAATAATATGTGGACACTACAAATTAATATTATTTTAATAATTGTCTTTATATTGCTTCAATGGTATAGTATTTAATTATCAAATTTTTACTATGTCATTGCACTGCAGTATGAAATCAAATTATTGAAGTAAAACACTAATTTGTAATATGCACATGTTTTTTTTAGGATTTATCGTTGTATCATCATCTCAGGTAGAGAATTGGCCTTTAGTCCCGGTTGGTAGGGTGCATATCTCTCGGATATCCATCCGGGATAAACCAACCGGGACAAAAGGGGGGGGTCTTTAGTCCCGGGTCTTTTAACCGGGAGTAAAGGACCCCCTTAGTCCCGGCTCGATTCCAACCGGGACTAAATGGCGCTTGCATGGCACTGCCGTGACGCCTGAATTTTTCATGCATGCATCACGTATACGTATAGTAGTACCGCGGCCCTTTTAATTTGTTAACCTTGTAGTTGAGATTTTTTTAGAACGAAATCAACTAGTATTTAAACGAATGGGATTTGTAATTATACAATTACTATATATATACACAATCCTTATACACAATTCAACTAGCTTAGTACAAATCGATCATAATTAGCGCGTATTATATATACAAATAAATCAAAGTATCTTCCTACGATCTTCCCGTCGTGGTGTTGCTGATCGGAGTGTCTAA
Source organism: Setaria italica (assembly GCF_000263155.2). Classification (NCBI taxonomy): domain Eukaryota; kingdom Viridiplantae; phylum Streptophyta; class Magnoliopsida; order Poales; family Poaceae; genus Setaria; species Setaria italica. Next base: position 23,774,247 of record NC_028455.1, on the reverse strand, counting down.
TTGTCGTCCATCGTAATAAAATTCTCCTCTTGGATTTACCACCTCGTCCATTATGAATCCAATGAGACCTTCACATATTGCCGCTACTCTTTCTTCCTTCTAGAGTCCTTGTTGAATATTTAACATCTATAATTTGGAAATTTGTGAATGTTACATGAACAAATACATATAAGGAGCTAGAAAATAATTAACTAGTAATATATTTATTTTACGTACTTTAAAGTTGTGCGGCGTCATCTTCGGTCCCTTGGGTCCCAAAAAACTGTGCATGTGCTCACAGATGTAGTAGCCACATAGATTATTCCCGGGTTCCTGTCTTAAGCACTTCAGTGCGGAAAAATAAGTTATGAAATATTCGTGTTATACAATGTAATAAATGTGCAGACTGCATACGTACCGGGAAGTCTATGTTCCATGTAAGATTTTCTTTGAATGGACCTTTGTGTGTCCTTATGAATTGTTTCCATGCGCTGCGGATTAGAATAATGAATGACATAGTGTAACAGGGATAAAATTTAGGAAATAAATTTTTGCATAGAGATAAAGGTCCAGAATTATTACAAGCCTAGCATGTCTTGCAATTCTTGGTAGTCCACCGGATCTTTCCTTAACGAATCAAAGATAGTGACGTGGCTTCTTTCAGGCTCAATTATAATAAGGATCCAGTGGAAGCTGCGTGCGTAAAATGTTCATGCATATTAGAGCTAACTAACATGTAGAGATAAGGAAAAAGACATCGAAAGTAGACGGTATACACACACTTACTTGAAGTTGTATGGAAGTAGTATGAAATCCTTGAATGTTTGTTTGTGTAGGAAATTGTATATTTTCGCAAAGGTTTTTTCCGGCGCTAATTGTATCTGTTGTTGGTTAACTACAGATGGATCCATGAAGCCTACATGTAGGTACGCCTCTCGGCGGCATGTCTGAATTAGCATCCTACATGAAATGGAAGATGAAGTTAGTACGGTGACGCACGCCAAAATTTACATGTAGAGATAATAAACGGACACTTACAGAATCCAAGCGCTGATCAGAGAGACGTCCAGGGCATCATGATGGTACACTTCGTATATATCCTTGAAGTCTAGCCACAGCACTTTCTCCCCTTCACCGTGAAAATCTATCGGTTTTACCTTCATGCCGATCATCTCCCTCGAGTTGGCAGATGCCATCATGTACCATTGATGGAATTCGTACATCTTTGTTGATAGCTTCCGTACCATTGAAGGCTTTACTAGAGGTTTGCCTAGCTCATAAGTCCACTTCGGCTCAGGGGGCGGTGCAGTTGGCGTCTCGACTTGCCCTATGCATTCATCAAGTCCCAGACCTGTTTCTTCCATGAACTTCAATATATTTGCTTGTTGATCCAAGGGCATTGCTTTTACCCGTTGAGCATCTTTTTTTGATAAATGGCTGAGGTCGGGGACTGGACCGCTGGAGGATGATTTTCCTTTCCTTTTATCCTTTTCATCAGCCTTTACTAGAGCCCGTTCATAGTTTGACAAGAGTGGTATCCTTTTCTTGGCTCCTTCCTCCATCCTGATAAAAAAGTTTAAATCTCGCCGACTTACTGGCGGTGCCTCCATCTCCCTTGCCTTTTTTAATTCGGCTTGTTTCTTGAACCACTCACTGGCCTCTCGTTGGATTTCAGCCCACTGTTCTTCATGAGACATTGCCTCAAAGCGTTCCTTGCGAGCCACTTCAGGGTCGACCTTTGTTTTCTTCTTTCTCTGTCTTTGCTTGGGAGGCGGTGCTCGTGACTTCTTGAGTGGTGCTGCAGGTTCCTTCGAGGGGGCCGCTCTTGGTGCCGGCGACGGTGATCGGGGAGGGGTGTTGTTATTGTCGTTGTCGCTCCCAGCACCAGGATGTGGTGGAGATGGAGACCTTGATATAGATGGAAGAGACGGTCCTGGAGCAGGAGATGCCGGTCTCGAGGTATGAGGAGAAGGTTGCTGCTGGGGATCTACGGGGAGTGGTCTTGAGGTCTGAGGAGATGGCTCCGTGCGGGGAATAATGATGTAGCGTTTCTTCCATAGAATGATCCCATGAAGCGCATCGGCCAATGTCTTTTCCCCGTCGCCTCCCGGGAAGTCGAGCTCTAGACCTTCATACTGGGGATCAACTATTTGCTCGACGCAGACGCTGGCGTAGCCTGTTAGAATGTCCATGCCATGACTGCTCTGCCCTGCCAGGGTTGGTAACGCACTCCCGTACGCTACCTGTACATATAGCAGAAGTAAACAAGTTGAACTCCGATCTCGAGGCCTGGATCAATTGACAAGATTGCATAAATATTATGTATAAGTATACCTTAATAGTGAGGTTGCCGACCGGTGCATGCAGCTCACATGAGGTCCGTTGTGTGATGGCATCCACGGCGAACCGTTGCTCCTCCACGGGTAACCTGGGCGTCTGCGCATCGGGGACCCCTGTAGAAGCACAACTGCTCCCGAGGCGTTGAGAAGGGCTGGCGGTGTTAGGATTCGGCATTGCTCCAGATTACGCCAACTCCGCAACTGCGTCGGCCACCCGCCGATTGATTTCATCCATCATTCTTTGTTCTAGCATCTGCCGCCAGCTCTCCTCCATCTGTTCCTTTCTTCGCTTCCGGCTTCTGTAAGAGGCGCTGTCGCCTCGGAAAGCGAACTTCCACGGAACCACCCCGAACCCCCGGCAACGTCCTGGGTGCTCTGGATTACCGAGGGCCAATATGAGCTCATCATTTTCTCGGTCCACCCTCAACCTCCCAGCCTTGGAATCTTCAATGTTCTTCATGAGATGTTCGGCCTTCTCACGTATTGTGTCATTGAAAATCAGCGTCCCATCCTCTTGGCTTAGGGAGCCTCCATGAGCGTAGTACCAGTTCTTTGATCGTTCGGGCCATTCAATAGTTGCAGGTACGATTCCCCGTTCGATCAGATCTTGTTCCATCTTCCTCCATTTGGGAATTGCTGAGCCATACCCACCTCGCCCCAAATGATGGTGGTAGCCCTTCTGACTAGCATTTGCTATGTTGGTCGTGATCTTTTTCACACCTTCTTCACTCCTCTTGTATTCAACAAATGCATCCCAGTGGTCCCTCAACTTTGGCCACGCGTTGAAGTTTGGAGTTTTGCCCTTCTTGATGTAGTGGGTGTCCAGCATCTTCTTGAATGTCTGGAATTGAGTAGCCATCTTCTTAAGCGTCCACGCTTTGACATCCTTCTCGCTATATCCTTCGGGGAATGTGAAATATCTCTTCACGTCTTCCCACAGCATATTCTTTTCTGTCTCTGGAAGGGCGTACGGATTATCGCTTCTGCCCTTCCATTCTCTGATGCTGATAGGCACGTTGTCCCGGACGATTGCCCCGATTTGACTCACATACTTCTTTGCTACTTTCTCGGGAGCAACCGGCCTGCCCTCTTCTGTAACTTCGGTGATGACAAGCCTCCCTTCCATCACCTTTGTACGACCTCGGGTCTTCTGCCCTTGTGTCGATCCGGAGGGCTAACAGTTCAAGATTCGTTAATTAGTATGTAGTAGTAGCGGTGGCGTGAAACAATACAAGAATGGTTGTATATACCTCGCCGAAACCTTCCGCCACGGCAAGTTGTTGCTGCGGCTGTTGCTCTTCATTCCCATCGGCGGACATGTTGAGGAACATGTCCGCCTGGGTGCCCTCTTCATCCGTGTATGATAGTGGAACGTTGTCGCCACTACCATCACCAGCGATTATCTGCTCCATGATATACCTTGCGGTCTCATCGTCTGCCATTTCAACTATTGATGGAAACATATATGGAATCATACGTGACAGTCATAGAAATCGTCTTAATACAAATTTGTACAAAGTCCTACAAAGTCCGGAATCATACATGTATATAATGAAATCATAAAATAACATGAATCGTACAAAGTCCGAAATATTTATACAAATTTCTATGAATTTCTACAAATTTCTACGAATTTCTTCAAATTTCTATGAATTTCTACGAATTTCTTTGAATTTCTACAAATTTCTACGAATTTATACAAATTTCTACGAATTTCTATGAATTTCTACGAATTTCTATGAATTTCTACGAATTTGTATGAATTTCTACGAATTCTTATGAATTTCTACGAATTTCTACGAATTTGTACGAATTTCTACGAATTTCTACGAATTTCTATGAATTTCTACAAATTTCTACAAATTTCGACAAATTTCTACGAATTTCTATGAATTTCTACAAATTTCTACGAATTTCTATGAATTTTGACGAATTTCTACAAATTTTGACGAATTTCTACGAATTTGTAACAATATCCACGTGCGGTGCCTAGGTTGTGACGACGGCGATCAGGGCGGCGGAGGCGGGACGGCGGCGGTCAGGGCGGCGGTACGGCGGAGGCGTGGACGGTTCACCGGAACCACGGGCGGTGCCTACTAGGTTGTGATGGGCGGCGGGACGGCGGCGATCACGACGGCTACTCGGCGGCGATCACGGCGGCTACAAGGCGGCGATCACGGCGGCTACTCGGCGGGACGGCGGCGATCACGGCGGCGATCACGGCGGCTACTCGGCGATCTCCGTATCAACTCTAACTTAACAAACTAACTAGAAATCTAACTTAACAAACTAACTAGAAATCTAAAAATCTAACTTAACAAAATTAGAAATCTAAAAATCTAACTTAACAAAATTACAAATCTATCTAAAAATAAAACTTAATTTTCTAATTAACTTAAAAAGAAAACCCTCCCGGCGCTGCCGGCCGGCGCGGCAGCGGACCTCTCGCGCGCGGGCCGGCGGCCGGGTCGGCGGGACGGCGGCGGCCGGGGCGGCGGGACGGCGGGACGGCGGCGGCCGGGGCGGCGACGAGGACGAAGACGACGACGGCGGGACGACGGCGACCGAGGCGAAGACGACGACGGCGGCGTAGGCGGGACGGCGACGAGACGGCGACGAGGGGCGACGAGGATGGAGCCGGCGACGAGGATGTGGAGCCGGTGGCCGGAGGCGACGAGGGGGCCGGGGGCCGGGCGCGTCGACGGACGAGGAGGGGATCGAGGAGGGCCGGCCGGGGGACGACGACGGCGCAATGGGGGACGTCGACGGCGCAATGGGGGACGACGACGGCGGCGGCCGGCGAGGGAGGCGGACGGGCGGCGACGGCGGAGAACGCGCGGGACTTGCGAAATTTTGGCTAAGTGTGTAACTGGCGGGGGTAGAAGGGAGTACAGTGCCTTTTAACCCCCCCCCTTTTATCCCGGTTCGTGATGGGACCCGGGACAAAAGAGCCTTTTGTCCCGGGTCCCGTCACAACCGGGATAAAGGGGGGGGGCCTGGTCCCCAACCGGGATAAAAGGGGGGGGGCCTTTTATCCCGGTTGCAGTTGGCAACCGGGATAAAAGGGTACGTTCGGGCGGGAGACGAAACATACCCTTTTATCCCGGTTGCCGTTAGCAACCGGGATAAAAGGGGGGCCTTTTGTCCCGGTTGCTGTTAGCACCCGAGACAAAAGGTCTTTTTTCCTATTTTTCTTCTCCCGCCTGTTTTTTGGAAATGGATTTTATTTTACCTTTTCACTGCATTTCAGGATGAAAAACAAAACCTTCACAGATTTTGTACATGCAAAAATATATTTAATTAACGAGTAAATTGACATTAAGTATGAAGTAATCATTAATTCTATACCAACTCATTTAGCCTGTAAAATATTTATTTTACTGCATTGCTGTGATCAAGAAATTATTCAATTAAATTATTTGAATGCGCAGAAAAATCCATGTTAGTATGTGGTTAACAATGTTCATGTTTATCTAAAAAATCTTCACCTTACAAATTTAATAACACATGAAATCATATATAGGGTAAATTACAAATTGTATCAATTAATACACAAAGGTCATGTACATTTAACGCATTACAATACAACGTTGTAAAATTTCTTCTTCACGAAAGTTCCTTGATCATGATCGCGGCGTAAGTACGGAGCCTCTTCTTTGGATAGCAGGATGCTTGGATCAACTTCAACGGCGAATGGAGGCATGCCATCAAACTGATCATAATCATCTGATTGGTCTGTTTTATCCTCGACTCCCACGATTTTTCTTTTACCTGGAAGAACTATGTGGCACTTTGGCTCCCATGTCTCTTCTGGATTCCTCTTGGGTTTGCTGCACATGTCCTTCACATAGAACACCTGATGCACATCATTGGCAAGTACGAATGGGTCATCACTGTATCCAGTCTTGTTGAGATCTACTATTGTCATTCCGTACTGATCTTTGGTGACGGCAGTTAGCTTCACCCAATTGCAAAGAAATAGAGGGATGTACAGCGGTCCGTATTCGAGTTCCCATATCTCCTGTATGAAACCATAATACGACTCCTTGCTATTATTTCTGTCCATGGCATCTATGCGGACACCACTATTCTGGTTCGTGCTTTTCTGGTCCTGGGCTCTCGTGTAAAATGTGTAACCATTTATCTCATAGCCTTGGAATTTGACGATTGTGGTAGCAGGTCCCCTGGCTAACCAGGCAAGCTGTGGGTGAATCTCAGAGTTACCCATAAGTTGTTGGCGCAACCAGGAGGGAAAAGTTTCCATGTGATGACGGGTAAGCCAAGCATCGGATTTGGTCGGGTTTTTTGAAGCTACCATCTGCCTGTGCTGCTCGATATACGGAGACACAAAGGATGACTGTTGTAGAACAGTGTAGTGTGCCTTGTCGAACAAATCAGTATCATTGCTCAAACTTGATTTCCTTCCAAGGGTGCCCATTCCTCGGAGCCTCCCCTCGTGGCGTGAAGTTGGAACCCCAATCGAGTCAATTGAATCAATAAAATCAACACAAAACTCGATCACCTCCTCTGTTCCATATCCCCTGGCGATGCTTCCTTCTGGACGGGCACGATTAATAACATAGTTTTTTAGGACTGCCATGAACCTCTCGAAAGGCCACATATTGTGCAGGTATACAGGTCCGAGAATACCAATCTCTTTTACTAGGTGAACCAGTAAGTGCGTCATAATATTGAAGAAGGATGGTGGAAATAACAACTCAAAACTGACAAGACATTGCACCACATCGTTCTGTAGCTTTGATAGCTTGGATGGATCGATTGCCTTCTGCGAAATCGCATTGAGAAACGCGCATAGCTTTACGAGCGGCAACCGGACATTTTCTGGTAGAACACCCCTCAGTGCAACCGGAAGCAACTGGGTCATCAACATGTGGCAGTCATGAGCCTTGAGATTTGTAAACTTCTTTTGTTTCATATTTATTATTCCCTTTATATTCGAGGAGTACCCAGATGGGACCTTCATACTATTCAAGCATTCAAACATGCTATCCTTCTCTTCCTTGCTGAGAGTGTAACTGGCAGGACGTAAGTAGTGCTGTCCATTATCTCTCTTTTTCCGGATGTAGGTCATCTCGTTGCCGCATGGCTTTCAGGTCCTGTCGTGCTTCCAATGTATCTTTTGAGGTTCCATAAACACCCATGAAGCCTAGCACGTTCACGCAAAGATTCTTCGTCAAGTGCATCACGTCTATTGCGTTGCGAACCTCTAGGATTTCCCAATAAGGTAGCTCCCAAAATATTGACTTTTTCTTCCACATGGGTGCATGTCCGTTATCGTCGTTCGGAACAGGTTGGCTACCAAGTCCCTTTCCGAAGACTACATATACATCCTTCATCATCTCAAACACACGCTTTCCATTACGGTGTGCAGGGTTTTTACGATGGTCTGGCGTCCCTTTGAAATGCATCCCGCTCTTTCTCAGCTGGTGGTGAGCAGGGAGAAATCGACGATGACCCATATAGATGACCTTCTTACAGTGCTTCAAGTACATGCTGTCTGTGTCGTCTAAACAGTGGGTGCATGCCCGATATCCCTTATTTGTCTGTCCTGAAAGGTTACTCAATGCAGGCCAATTGTTGATGGTTACGAACAACAGTGCTCGTAGATTAAAGATCTCTTGTCTATCCTCATCCCACACACGTACAAGCGCTTCAAGCGTGGTATTATAGGGAAATACCACATCACCTTCGCGGGAACTCTCTTCTTGGGAGACTGCCCCTCGACATCACCAGGATCATCTCGCCTGATCTTATACCGCAGGGCTTCGCAGACGGGACAAGCATCCAATTTCTCGTATTCATCACCACGATAGAGGATACAGTCATTAGGGCATGCGTGTATCTTCTGAACATCCAATCCGAGAGGGCAAATAATCTGTTTAGCTTCATATGTTGTGGACGGTAATTCATTATTCTCGGGGAGAATCTTCTTGACAATGTTCAACATCCCCTGAAATGCCTTATCGGACACACCATTTTTTGCCTTCCATTGCACAAATTCTAGTGTCGTACCTAGTTTTTTATGGCCCTGCTGGCAACCTGGGTACAACAATTTTTGGTGATCATCTATCATGCGCTGCAACTTTGCTGCTTCCTTCTCAGTTTCACAATCTCTGTATGCATCTCGTATCACCTGACCAAGGTCATCAGTAGGGTCATTTTCTGCAAACTCATCTTCATCAGCCTCGCCCATTGTAGTACCTGCAAAAGCTTGGCCTGCAACCCAGTCCGGAATGGTGTCATCTTCCTCCTCCTCCTCGCCATCTTCCATTACAACCCCTAGTTCACCGTGCTTGGTCCAAACCAAATAGTTAGGCATGAAACCGTATTTAAACAAGTGGCTGTGAATAGTCCCCCAGGAATCCTTTGAATACTCCTTCCTGTTATTGCATTGGAAGCATGGACAACACACGAACCCATTCTCTGGCTTGTTCGCTTTTGCCACTTCGAGAAAATAATGCAAGCCATCAATAAACGCCTTGCTCCGCCTGTCTGCATTATACATCCATTGCCGGTCCATCTGCATCGTATTACGCATGAAAATGGATTACACTTGACAATGGATTACGCGTGAAAATCGATTAAAGATCGTGATCATCTTAACACTGCATAAGTTGTTCAACTTCAAGACCGTGATCATCTCGCGAGGATGTCCTCAACTGGGCGGCACCGGTATTCGTCATGAAAGAGGTTAGATGCTACGGAAAAGGGGACACGGTCACGATGTCCGTATCCACTCTTTCTCGTAGAATCGAACCTCCTTCTTGACATACGTTGCTGCTTGGCGGAGAACATCCTCGGAGAGATGAACACGGTATGCAAGTTCAACAAGTAGCAGAAGTCATCTATGTACAAAAATTCTTTCCTTACCACTACAGAAGTTGTTGAACTTGAAGACCGTGTTCATTTCGCGAGGATGTCCTCAGCTGGGCGGCACCGCACTTCGTCATGAAAGAGGTTAGATGCTACGGAAAAGGGGACACGGTCACGATGTCCGTATCCACTCTTTCTCGTAGAATCGAACCTCCTTCTTGACATACGTTGCTGCTCGGCGGAGAACATCCTCGGCGAGATGAACACGGTATGCAAGTTCAACAAGTAGCAGAAGTCATCTATGTACAAAAATTCTTTCCTTACCACTACAGAAGTTGTTGAACTTGAAGACCGTGTTCATTTCGCGAGGATGTCCTCAGCTGGGCGGCACCGCACTTCGTCATGAAAGAGGTTAGATGCTACGGAAAAGGGGACACGGTCACGATGTCCGTATCCACTCTTTCTCGTAGAATCGAACCTCCTTCTTGACATACGTTGCTACTCGGCGGAGAACATCATCACAGAAATGAACACGGTATGCAAGTTCAACAAGTATATGGATTTAAAAAACCATATTGAATTTGATAAGATAAACCGTCTAGACAAGGTAGCATCATTTTTAAACCACTGAAATTATGCATACTATATATGACACATCAATCTCCCTCACATTCTAGCTCAAAATACCTCTCCATTTTTCTACTTCATCATCACATTGTAGCAAATAATCTTTCCATCTCCAAAGCATAAATCAAAGCATAACACGAGGATGAAGTAGCAAACCTTCGCAACACTTGTGTTGGCTGAGTCAAATTCCCACGAAAATGAGGGAAAAAACTTCGGACAGCACCTCCCTTGCTTTGGCACCACCGGAGAGTAGGTGAAGCTCAGCTCTCTATCATGTGCTGACTGCTCGGCTGGAGGAAGAAGAAAAGTCTCTGTCTCGGGGTATAGTGGGGGATGAGTTTTTATCCCGGTTAAAAACTCCAACCGAGACAAAAGGAAACACCTTTTGTCCCGGTTGGAAGTGTAGTCCCGGTTGGATCCTCCAACCGGGATAAAAGGTGTCCCTTTTATTCCCGTTGGAGGGATCCGTCCCAACCGGGATAAAAGGGTCCGGCCACCGACGCCCCCCAGCTTTTGTCTGGGTCGGGGTTTTTAAGGGGGCCTTTAGTCCCGGTTGCAATTACCAACCGGGACTAATGCTCCCCTCCAAATTTCCGCACCCCGGCGCACCCCCTTTTGTCCCGGGCCAACTTTAAACCGGGACAAAAGGGGTCGGATCGAAAGCCAATTCTCTACTAGTGTCACGTGCATTATCTAAAATGCTCTTCTTGTCAAACGAGACCTACTTGAAACCTTCGTATCTTCCTCATTTTAAATCTGAATTTAACGATTCTTGGGCTCACCCGATCGTAGCAACGCATAATTTAAGGTGCTTTACTATTCTACTTCGATGATTGGTGTATTGCTTTTAGTTATACTTGTTTGTTTACTTGTATGTTTGTGCTGGTGATGCTTCGAGTAGAAGGATCGTTGTTCGAAAGATTTGAAGATTAAGAGTTTCAAGAGAGTAAGAGCTGAAGAGCAGTACGAGTAACTTTTCTTTGGGGAAAGGCAAGTGCCCCTAACCACCCTTCTATCTATGCTTATTTATAATACCATGATAATATTAATTGGAACATGAAGCGACCACCCAAGAAAATATTACAACCATAAGATCAACAGGCTCTAGTCTTAGCTAATTAATTGGAGACTCTAGTTTGTGATAGTTTTTTCGAAAGGGCAAGAGGGGCTCATAGATTGTACGATGGCTTGTCCATCCAAGAGGTGTACGCACCACTTGGGGGAGGGTTCATCCCCTTAGGAGGAAACCTTAGCTAGTTATCACTTATTAGGTAATCTTTGTAGGCCTCGTAACGTCCCTATGCATTCACACCTTGATAGTGTGATAAGTGCCTACTTTTGCATAGCATGATTGGCTCTAAAGTTCTCTTGAACTTTTACGCGACTTGTGGTGAAAGTGTACAACGAGTGTAAAACTGATATATCAGCCGTGCTCACAGTCAAGAGCGCTTGGACCCTCACATAATTAATAAACTTGAAGATGGACTTAAAACATTATTCAGGTTATTTCTTGTGGTTTTACTGAGTACCAACTATAAGTGTACTCACCCTTGCTTACTGTTGCTCAGAAGAGGAATGTGTGTGAAGTTTTCTGAAGATGATGCTGAGTTCTAGGCGTACGCAACCCCCAGTCGATTGCCTGTGAAGTTTGGAGCCTCCATTTCCAGGATAAAGCTGTATATCTCTAATAGACTCATAAGTCATTATTTATATTACTTTATGTGGTACGGTTATTCACTAATTATGTTATTATAGTATACTATAATTACTGGATCGTGATATAATATAAGTAATGTGACACCTAGCTTTGGGTTTGGCGTGCTCCACCTACTTGATTGTGCCCTTGTTTACTTCTCAAGTTGGGAGGTGCCAAATTAGCATTTTGCCATAAATGCGACACTGTAGCGTTTCGTTTGTATTTGTGAATTATTGTCCAAATATTGACTAATTAGGCTCAAAAGATTCGTCTCGCAAAGTACAACAAAACTGTGCAATTAGTTTTTGATTTCGTCTATATTTAGTACTCCATGCATGTACCGCAAGTTTGATGTGATGGGGAATCTTCTTTTTGCATAGTGTCAAAGTTGGGAGTTTGGAGGGAAGTAAACAAGGGGTGTGTCGCCCGTCACCGTACACAGTATGCAAGACAGCCAAGGAGAGCCTTAAATGGGGCTCGAGGTGACGATTCTGGTGGCACCCATCAGCTTTATGGGGGTGACCCTCTTCTGCTCTAGGATTGTGAGGGATGCCGTGGGGATTCGCCAGCCTGCGGCGCTCTCCTTCGTCCAGTCTCTGCGCGGCATCGCCATCACGTTGTGGCTGTCCGTGTGTATGCTAGGGGTGTTCTCTCAACGTATAGGATCCATGGTGGCGGTATTGGTCGGGATTATCTTCATGCTGGCCTCTCGGTACCATCAATCGGGCTGAGGAATCGGAGAGTGGTTAAGTAGATAAGATCCTTCAGGTAGTCCAGTTAGGTGTTCACACTAGTAGAAAACTGAGTATTAGTTCCGGTTGGAAAGGTACAAATCTCTCAAAAAACTATCCAGAATAAAGCAATCGGAACAAAAGGGGTGTCTTTTATCCCGAGTCCCTCAACCGGGACTAAAGACACCCTTTAGTCTTACCAACCGGGACTAAATAGGCTGCCACGCTAGGCGCGATACAAGACCCCTTTTATCATTACCAACCGGGATAAATGGTTTTGCAAAAAAAATTGAAGAATAAATAAATTCCTGGGGGGTCCCAGAGAGGCCTCCCTGCACGCGCAAGTCGCGAGTCAAAAGTCACACAATTTTCATGCGAAATATGCACGTGCGTGGTTCATAGGATTCGAACCCACGACCTTAAGCCTCGTGCGTAGCTTCCTTGCCATCCCAGCTACACACCACATCTAACTATATAGGGGATCCAATCCTTTTTATACTAACTCGTGGGGGACCATTTTATCTCGGTTGGAAACACCAATCGGGATAAAAGACCTCCTTTTATCCCGGTTGGTATTACAAACCGGGATAAAAGGGTCCGGAGAATTTAATTCTACCCCAGCCACACGTGGGCGACCCTTTTATCCCAAAGACCCCCTTTTATCCCGGTTGGTATTACAAACCGGGATAAAAGGGTCCGAGGGCTTTAGCTCTTTTTTGCCACATGTGAGGGATCCTTTTATCCCCGTTGGAGTTTCCAACCGGGATAAAAGACCACATTTTATCCCGGTTGGTGTCGTAAGCTTTAGTCCCGAGTGGTAACACCAACCGGGATTAAAAGGGTGACCTTTAGTCCGGGTTATTTTTACCACCCGAGACAAAAGGGTCCCCCACGGATAACTGATTTTTTCACCCAGGACTAAAGGGTCCCCTACGGGTGGCTGATTTTTGAACCGGGATAAAAGGTGACTTTTAGTTCTAGTTGTAAATACCAACCGGGAGTAAAGCTCCGCGTACCCCTTTTATACCGGGCCTACTTTAAACTGGGATTAAAAGGGAGCGCATCGAAAATTAGTTATCTACTGGTGTCAGTTAATCGTGCTTTAGTTCCTTCAATCAAGGTATCCAGACGGCATTGTGACTGGAGTAAAAGAATGAATTTTTTGCATACCTGCACTTGACTAATGCTTGCTCCGGTTCCTGGTATATCACCTGCCACATATTTGGCATTGCGCTAAAAATGGAGTTCGGCTTCCTCGGGGCGCAGTTTGTATTGCCATAGCCTATATATGGTTCAAGGTTCAATGGCGTGCAGGCCATATATAATGAAAAGGTGAAGTAGATGATTAATGAACAAATTCGTGGCACTTTCTGACCATACCAATATCATGAGCACTGGATGTTCATTCTGTACGGCACCACGGCTATCCTCCATCTAAAATTGCTTCCCTGCTGCCTAATCGTTGTATCTGTGCTATGCCGCTACATTTTCCGCAGCAGGATATTCACACCATATTTATAGATCCGTGAAGATTACGTTGCCAACAGTTCCTCCAGAAAAGAAGATAAAAAACAGTTGCTGTCACTCCATCTTTGGCCCCTCGGAGACCACTGCAAGATGTGATTTGCAGTCATGGGTTCCACAACCCAAATATTTCAGTTTTTCTTAGAATATTAATGTTGAGCACCAGTTTTTACCACATTAACAGGAGTGGGCCCTTGCAGTTTGCTTCGTGATTTTCAGTCAACGCCTTCAAAGCGAGCATGCTTGGTTTCGATGTTCTCTTGAATACAAATGAAACTTGCAATAAATCCATGTATGGTGAAAATCCCATATCAGAAATTGATGTTAAGAAAGCAAAACATTTAATTGAAGGACAAACCTCATCTATAAGCCTAGTTGTGGATAGGTTTAATGTCTTGTTTGGTTGAGTTAGGTTCCAATGACAAAGCTCATGACGAGATAAGGCTGGACCACACAGCACTGTAACAATCAGGAATGGGCAAACAGCGTTGTTTGCTGCCATTGCATAGACGCAGACCTTGCCCGGAAGCCATGTAGGCCGGGGACAAGGTCAAGGACGTGTCAATCCTGGAGCTCCTGGTTTGGCGTGCTCCGCCTACTTGATTGCGTCACCGTCACCGGACACTGTATGTAAGACAGGCAAGGAGAGCCTTCTGGAAATGGCGCTCGAGGTGAGCATTCAGGTGGCACCCATCTGCCTTTATGGGGATGACCTTCTTCACCAGGATTGTGATGGATGCAGTTGGGATTCACCAGCCTGCGGCGCTCTCCGTCATCAAGAATCTGCAGATCGGAGCCTCGCCATCACGGAATGGCTGTCCGTGTGTATGCTAGGAGCGCCTGCAAGGGGCGTTCTAATTGCAGGATTCGTGGTGGGGGTGGTGGCCAGGATCATCTTCATGCTGGCCTCTGGAGTAAAAGAATGAATTGTATGCATACCGGCTCACCATCAGCAACCTCTAGCTCAATTCTCGATGCCTCTCATAGCTACGCTTGACTAATGCTTGCTCTGGTTCCTGGTATATCACCTGGTCACATATTTTGTATTGCGCTACAAATGGAGTTCAGCTTCCCGGTGGCTGAAATTGTATTACCATAGCCTATACATGGTACAAGGTTTGAAGGCGTGTAGGGCATATATAATGAAAAAGTGATCTAGATGATTAATGAGCAAATTCGAGGCCGTTTCTGACCCTAGCATGAGCACTGGATGTTCATTCTCTAGCACACCATAGCTAGAGAACGTTTCCAACACTCCATCTTTCGCCCCTGGAATACCACTGCAAGACGTGGTTTGCAGTCCTTGGTTCCACAGGCAAAATATTACAGTTTTTATTACAATATTAATGTCAAGCACCAGTTTTTATGACATCAACAGGGGAGGATCGAGCGCAAGTGGAGCTGAAGGTTAGCTGTAGGAAAAAAAAGAATATTTTGGGTGTGAGATGTGGGCCATCAAGCAATTAGCCAAGACTGGACTCACAAGACACAACCACTCTTACGTCAGTTGTAGAAATCCGTGTACGTAGTTGTTCGTTTGTTACATCTAGTTCACATCTTGTAAGCCTAGCGTGTAAATTAGTGTATTCTCCTATCAAACAATGAGAAGTTGTGGCACAATTCTCCATACTATTTTTCATTCAGCTAGCGAGCCTTCCCAATGAACTCCAAACACGTAGAGCCTGCAAAGTAGTTGGAACCGTGATTGCTAGTTCAGCACATTACGGGTTGTGTGTTTATATACAGGCCATGAACCGACCTGAGGAGATAAGGTTGTTGGTTCTGGTTTAGTTGCGTGAGATTACAAGCTTGAGAAAGAAGAAAGGATCTAACTCTATCTCCAAGTCTATCTATAACCAAACCAGGATACAACTACCAAGAGATATTACATGTGATATAGGGAGAACCCAAACTAATCTAACACCCTCCCTCAATCTAAACATTCTTGCTGTCAAAGATTTAGATTGTCAACAAATTCTTCAAACTTTCTCACCTGCAAAGGCTTGGTAAATCCATCCGCTAGTTGATCATTAGTTGAGATGAGCCGCACCTGAAGCTGCTTTCATGTAACTCTTTCCCTTACAAAATGAAAATTAATTTCTATATGCTTGGCACGCGTATGAAACACTGGATTAGCGGATAAATATGTTGCCCCCAAATTATCACACCTTAGACAGGGAATATCAACAGAAACAACTCCAAGTTGAGTCAGCAAGGACTCCAACCAAATTACCTCAGCCGTTGCATTTGCCATAGACTTATATTCAGCTTCCATACCATTGCCTATTTTCTAGCCCTCCAAGAAATAAGGTTAGACCCAAAGAAAATTGTAAAGCCACCAGTAGATCATGATCATCAATACTACCAGCCCAATCAGCATTAGAGAATGCACTGATGATGGTGGACTTGGATTTCTGAATTCTTAACCCAAGATGCAGAGAATACTTAATGTATCTTAAAATTCTTTTAACTGCTGTCCAATGTAAACTGGTGAGTGAGTGTAGAAACTGCCAAACGTTGTTAACTGAATATGCTAGATTAGGACGTGTTAGAGTTAAGTACTGGAGAGCACCAACAATGCTTCTGTATCGAGTGCTATCAGCCGGCCCCAACACTTCTCCTTCATAACTAGACAATTTTTTGGTGGTTGATAAAGGTGTTGACACCATCTTGCAATTGAGCATACCAATTCGGTTGAGAATATCTTGAGCATACTTCTTTTGTGAAAGTAAGATTCCATCCTTCTCTCTCTTTACCTCTATGCCAAGAAAATAATGCAAATCACTAAGACCCTTTAAAGCAAATTCCTTCTTAAGATCTTGAAGTTCTGCAGTAACTGCCTTAGGAGATGAGCTTGTAACTATAATATGATCAACATAAATGAGCATGAATATAGTTACTTGACCTTTTCTACACATAAACAGAGAAGTGTCAGATTTAGAGGCCTTGAAACCAAGATTAATTAACTTCTCACTTAACTTGGAATACCAGGCTCTAGGAGTTTGCTTTAAACCATATATAGCTTTGTCCAATCTACACACAAGACCAGCCTTGCCTGAATTATGAAAACCTGGAGGCTATCTCATGTACTCTTATTCTTCCAAAGCCCTCTCATGTACTCTTATTCTTCAAAAGCCCTGTTAGGGTAGAAAACCATCTCTGAAGTGGGGCCAACAAGTTTCCAAATGAAGAGAACAAAGAAAGACAAGAAACTAAGAATGACTTTGGGTGAACTTAAGAAATCTCCCTGTTGACAATCCTTATGACAGAAATCCAACCGTCATATTACTCAAAGCATAAAGGAAAACTAACATTCCTTACTCGCATATTTGTTATCAATAACCTAGTTCCACATGTATTGGCAAATAAGTTATTTCAGGGATACAAATCTGTATAAGAGAGGAAATGTGTGCAAACATGGATGAAACACACAGAACAACACTTGACACATACACGACGGTTAATTGAGCCCACATGCCAGAGCAAATCAGCCCAATCCAGCATGGGTCCACAAGGATCAGCACCAAGACTTAAAGGACGGCCAACCAAGAAAAGGCGGTGGAGAACCGGCCCAGCCCAGGGTTGGCAAAACCCCAGGTTCAGCCGAACCTGGCCAGGCGGTTCCTACCCTTATCTTCCACGTGGCGGTCGCCTGTTGACTCAGGATGGTGGTGGGAGAAGATTTCCCGGAGATACCTCCCAGGAACCACCCTCAACCACCTATAAAAGGAGGAGGAGACCCCCCCCCTCACACACACCACACTTGAATCCTTTCTCCCTCTCTCTCTTGCTACTCTTGTAATCCTTAGGCTAGTGGAGCTAGGCTAGAGCTGAATTCTTGTAGTGCTAAGCTAGTTTTCAGGTCGGTTAGGGATATAACCTCCGGTTCTTGGTATGGCTTTGTACTCAACTTGTTGGTATACTATCTATAAAGAGTATGGTTGTCATGCTATTTCGGTAGTATGCCATGCCATGTCTTGTGCTTTATCAACTTATACTCATATGCTTAGGCTGAATCTATGTTACCGCATAGGTTCGTTGTGCCTTTGGGCTTGCTCTAGTTCTATGCCTGTCGATCATCATGATCGATGTTCCGGAGGGGCAAGAGTAGTGATCACATGTATGAGCGTGGTTCTCGGACGCATTGGGATCTATCGAGGGGTAGGGGGCAGGTGGTGATAGCCTTGTCCATCCCTTGTAGTCTTCCACATTCAGGTATGGTGTAGGAGTTCTGAAAGATATCTTGATTCAGAAGCAAGTAGTGATATCGCAACAAGGTATTGTTAAAGGTTGTTAACTATTATAGCAGCACTCAAAATTGGTGGCAACAATACATTTTCCAATGGAAAGTATGTAGGAGCAAGAAGTGATATCGCAACAAGATATTGTTCGAGGTTATTATCTATTATAGTAGCACTCAATATTGGTGGCAAAAAGGTGTATCGATACTAAAATAGAGTTGTTGCAATAACTTATAGCAACAAAGTACAATTGTTGCATGTAGGTTATTGCAACAGGAAGATCGTTGTTGCAATAATGCATATTGCTTTTTATATATTTGGATAATAATTGTTTTTCTAAATAATAAACAATTAACCAAAATTCAAGAATCGAATCATCATAAAAGTGAAATAAATCCATCATTTATTCTGCCAATGAGTAGATAATAGTATGTAAATTGCCCAATACATTTTCTGAATTGAGAATATTTCATAGCTAGCTAGCTAGTGTTGTGTGAACAACACAACCACATCTAACTTCTGTAGGCTACAACAAACATTGTTTGACACTGCAGAATTTCCTTGTGTTGTCCATGGAAGGCATCTGAGTCCGAGTGATCCACTCTGCAAGCTCAATTATCCTGCTGAATACAAAGAATTTGTATGCATCAGCAAAGGCTCTATAGTTATTTTCATAATCAGTATTTAGTATATTAGGTATGTACAGGTCATCAAAGCAATGGTGCTAGGCTAATGTCATGGTCCATATAGAAATTGAAACATAATGGAATTATAAAGTCTCATGCATAACCCTTCACATCAGATTTGCACATCCATAAATTAAACAAAATATACATCAAGTGACAGGTAATTTTATATGCTGCAAGAAAATTTAAGCTTATTTCAGCACTAAACTACAAGTCATTCGTATTTGAACATGTCACTTGTTTTTATTGGAATGGACACAGAATGTAGGTCATATAAAATGTTGCAAATATTGAATGGAAATTGGATTTGCATTTCATACCTGCTGGCTTCTTGTGCGTACACGTTTCACAGCAGCATTCATGAAGTGATGTGGAGAAATAAAATTCTTGTTGTCTTGAGAAAGACTTCGCGTCACCTTAGATGTACTTTTGCTAGCAGTTTTTGCCACTGTTGGCGTAGATTCACTCAGGTCGATGCTTTTTCAGACAGTCTGCATAGTACAAAATTGTCGAAGGAACTTAGGTCATATTCCGATATTATCAAGGGTGTGATCATTGTCAAGAATTTTATACCTGGACTAATGGGGTTTCAATTGCATTAGAAGTTGGAATATTGGCAGCCCTTTTGTCAACTGGGGGTGTAGCTTCCCCTGGGATGTCTGCACTTTTTGGGGCAGTCTGCATATGAAAAGATTGAGCAAGTAACTTAGATCATATTCCAATATTATCAAGGGTGTAATAATTATCCAGAATTTTGTACCTGGACTAATGTGGTTTCACTTGCATTAGAAGCTAGAATTTGGCAACACTTTTGTCAACTGGTGGCGTAGCTTCCTCTGGGATGTCTATACTTTTAGGGGCGGTCCGCATAGGAAACAATTGAGCAAGTAACTTCTTAGTTCACAATCTTATATCATCATTGGTGGGAAACTCGATATCCAAATAGTTTTTACCTGAACTAATGGGGTTTCTCTAGATCCTTGAAGTGCTGCCATGAATTCATCCCTAAGTGCTTGGATTTTCTTACTCTCTTCCTCTTTAAACTGCTGCAATTTTTCTTCCAATTTCCTTTCACTTTCAGCTTCTTGATTTCCAAGTTTTTCATTTGACATCTCAATCTCTTCTTCTATGTCTTGGTTTTTCTTGTTGGCTGCGTTTGTAGCACGAGCTTGTTCTTCTAGTTGAGCCTTCATTGATTCCCTCTCTATTGGACGTGTACACATGTACTGATGACCATGTACAGGATGTTTTGCATCTTGTGCTTTGCTTCAAGGTTGAATGGAAAATAATATTTTCCTCTAAATCTGATAGTATGTATCTATCGTCTATGATACATTTCTCTTTAATGTTGAATATTGCATCTTCCTAATTGATACAAGAGCAACGGAGTTAGTATTCCATATGAATCATGATGTAAGTAGTGAACTAAGTGAATTACTCACATAGACAGCCTTAGAAGCTTCATTTGACCATTTCCCATTCCTCATGTGCGTACTCATCCAAAGACTAATATCACCTGGTTCTTCTCCTGTTTGGGGGTCTCTCTATGATGACAGGTTTGTATTGCATGAGTTGACACTTGTGGAAAAGAAATATAAAGAATGTCATAGGTAAAAGGCTTGGATCAAAAAGTATGTCGTAGCATTACCTACTCATCACTAAGTTTGGAGAATGGTTTGGATCCCATGCAATGATTGGTCCTTTTTTTGTCATGGTTGTTAGAGTTCATGTTGCTTACCTTCTGCAAAAAGGTTGAAGTAACAAAATACATCAGTAGTGCACTGAACAAAGTTGACATGTGTACTAGAAAAGAAAACTAAATGAAATGTTACCAGACCTGGAAATCATCACATCCAAAATACAAAATCAAATAGTGCCACTCAACAAGGTCCAAGTCCTTGGGCTTGTGCTTCATTCCTGCATCATAACTATTGTATTCCTTGTATGTAGCACTAAATGTTGAACGCCATCCTTTGTACCACTCCTTGGCTATGGCCCATATTTTTTCCTTTTCATCATCAGTATTTTGAAGGTCCCATCGATTATATATTTGAAAAACATTCAAAATGTGAAGTATTTTCCTATATGACATTTGATATAGCTATTAGGCAACAAAATTAAATATTGTGCGTACCATTATATCGAATGCTATAGAATTTTTCACATTTTGCTCTATGTCATTCCACTTTTTGACTCCAATAAGTGGAGCCCTTTTCCTCATAAATAGTACCACTTCATCCACAAATGAGTGAGAGTTATGGCCTTTGGGACCTCCTAGCCTTGATGAAAAATCAAATTTTAGTTTCTGGGAGCCACTTTTTATCCTCTTGATGGGTGCTGCTAAACCCTTGAGGGCACCACATCTACCTTTATTGCGACCTTCACTTGAACCTCCTACGAAACCAATAAGTTTGAAATGAGGAGACAATTGCTGCATGGAAGATGTTGTAAAAAATTGTAGGATGCATACACACATTTCCCTTTTCTTTTATTACGCCTAGCATGAGATGGCCAATCTTTTCTTGGTGATGGGTTGGTCAGAAGACATTCATCATCAGCAACTTTATCAACGTCCTTTTGTCATCCTTATCCATTAAATGGAATAATCAGTATGTAGAATTTTGGTTTGCACAAGTAATCATATAGTTCACAGGAGAGCGAAAGAGTTGATATTACTAATGTCTTTAAGAAAGCCTTTACACATTGACCATTCTTTATATGACTTGATGATTTCGTCCCTATAATCATCTCTAAATTCTGCATGTCAACAAAGTGTAAGTAATGACACTTTCACACATATCACTGATGTGGGGAGGAACTTAACTTACCCGGTTGATCTTGTTGTAGGTTTGCAAGCCATTCCTTATATGCATCAGTTGGTTCTTCTACAGTAGGTACATCTATAGGTGTTTCTTTAGTTTTATCCCTTCGTCGCTTCAAGGGTGTTTTGGACTTGTTTAAATCGGTCGGTTGCTCTATTTCAAGCACTAGTCTGAGTTTCCTCTCTACCTCATTGGCAGCAAGCATAGCTTCTATTTTGTGGTCATAATCAACCAAGACTAGGCTTGTTGTGTCATTGCCACATCGCTTCATATAGTGCAAGAAGTCCTCCCTATTTTACCCTAGCTTTGATTTTAGTAAAACCAAGTTTAAAAATAGTTCACACAGGACCTGTCACATAGGAGCTCGATGATTTCTGTGTCCCATGGTGCCCCATAGCGATGGATAACTATAGTTCACATCTCACCAGTGAGACGGAAACAAGAATATATGTTCAGTGTAGTCAATGATCGAACATTAAATTTGGAATCTTGAGTTAACAGTTACCAACATAGCTCATCATATGAAAAAGCATGTCAATTGAGGTATGCCTAATATGACTAAAAACTCAAAATTACCTAGGTTACTGTTTGTTAGTTCTACAAAAGGCAATGGTGTACCTGGTGTGTTAATTAGGAAGATTTAGAAACAGGATGTACAAGCTACGAGATGGCATCTTCTTTGTCTTATTTTCTAGATGCATAACTCATCATAGGATTTCATTCCTAGATAATATGAATTCAGATTGGACTACAAACATAGGTTGCTGAACAAACCACTGAAAGTTTCCCTAGGCCAATTCAGATAAACCATAGGTGATTTCACAGATAAACCATAGGGGTAATCAGACAAGTAAAAGATCATGTGATGGACTTCAACATCAGAGTTTCTCTACGAGAATTTAGATAAACCCTAGGTGAGATCAAATGGAAAATAACAAGGAGATACTGTACGTGCTGGTTTGGGTAGGTTCAAACGATAACTCGTTGTCATCGTTGATCCCTTCGGGACGACGAAGGACCTTCTTAAAACTTTGGGCGTCAGCGTCTCCATCAGCAGGAGGCCCTTGGCCGCCAGAGGCGCCCGCAGCAGGAGTCGCCATCTCGATCACTAGGAACTGGCGTCGTGCTCCATTCTGCACCTAGCCACGTTTAGATGGGAGTGCGGGATTTAGGGGTAGAGTGCCGGCCTTTCAGTTGGTTTTGTTAGGAAATATGGAGGGGAGATTTCGCAGGGTGGTGGGATTAGTGGAAAAATTTTGAGGGAAGAGGAAGTTTTGCGAGGGGGGAATCAATGGATTAATCGGATGGCTAGGTTTCTACAATGTTCAAATAATATGTATATGGTTATTAAACATAACAACACGAGTAGCGCAACAGTTTGGTATGTTGGTGTAGCCCATGGAGTCACCGGTTCGATTCTGGGTCTCACAAATGTTTTTGTAATTTTTTCTTCTTTTTGTTTTTTCGTACTTTATTGTGTCTAACTTATTGGTTGTATTTGCATATGAGTCTTTCTTTGAATATAATTGTTTAATTTTAGGCCTCGTTTACCAATTTGCTCCAAAACATTATCTTAGCTCCCACATGATATGAACTCAAGGCAAAGAAGGTGACATTGAACATTATGCATATATGGCTACCTATATGATATGCCATATATATAATTATATATAGATATGATCATCCAAGAATTGAACGTTGGGTTATGAGTCTTTCTTTGAATATAATTGTTTAATTTTAGACCTCGTTTAACCATTTCCTCCAAAATATTGTCTTAACTCCCACATGATATGAACTCAAGGCAAAGAAGGTGACATTGAATATGATACACATATGCCTATCTATATGACATGCCATACATACATACATACATACATACATACATACATACATACATACATACATACATACATACATACATACATACATACATACATACATACATACATACATACATACATACATACATACATGCATGCATGCATACATACATACATACATACATACATACATACATATATGATCATCCAATAATTGAACTTTGCTATTTATTTGCCCCTTGTGGGATTTTTGGGATTACAACATATAGCTTTGAAACATTCGAAAGGGTCATTTCATAGTAGAGTTAGTAAATAGCAAAGACAATGAGAAAATGGGCCTACTAGGGGTCGAGTAACATGATGGAATTGAATCCATGTGAAAGACAAAAGTTTTCTGATAAATTAGAAAAAAGAACCACCTAATTTACACAACAAATGTGAAATCTAAACATGTTTAAAGGTTTTACTAAGAATCAACATCGAAAATAAGAAGATCACCATGAACTGAACTAGAACAGGTGAAGAACCCAGCGCTAACATGTGGGACCCGCATATCAGTTCCACATCCGAAATTGAGCGCATGCACTTCATCGCTAGCGCTTCCCGTGCATTGTGGGCTGGGCCATTGATGCGTTTCGGCCTAGTAATGTTGGCACAAGGCACACTGCTATAACTAATCCTTTTAGTACCACATGGGATCCCTAAGGAGGGAAGCACCTACTTAAAAACTGAGTCATCGTTCTCTGTGTCGAAATCACGAAAGTCCACCTATCTGACCTCCTGGCTTAGGCTGCATCGTCTCGTGCAATCGCTTGGGCCATGGGCTATGCTTCTTGAAGGGCCCATTTGCTACTCTTGTGGCTGGCCCCCGGGCACAGGCGCTTGAGATGTGTGAGCCCAAGCCCAATTTTTTTTTCTTGTATTGACTTTAGTGGGTCCCACTTGTCGGGGACACAGGAGATTACGTTTTAATATAGAGAAGACATAAACTGCTATTGTATGGATTTGAAAAGTGAATTTTCCTTTTGTTTCTATGTTTTTACACTGAAAATAATTGGAGTTTTGAACTCATGATTGGTTTTCATAGTGTTTCATTTCAAATCCAACTTAATCTACAATTCTCAAGGGAATTTTTCCATGAATGTATGTTGGAAGATAACTATGTGACTGATGACATATGGTCCTTCATGAAAAATTGTAGGGGAAATGAACATATTGTAGTGTTGGTACTTTTAAAATTCCATAAAAAATTCTATATGCAAGTAGTTGTAAGATGTGCTTAGTCACAAAATCTCATTGCCAAATATTTCTTCATTGGTGATTTACAAAATTGTCACACCTAGTTTTAAAATAAAACCAAGTGCTACCTATATGTCTACTAGGATCTAATTTCATACATATAGTGACATCATTGTGAATAACAGCAACACTATCACATAGAAAGATACAAAAAGACTTACGAGACTATCAAAGACACACAGCTTAAACCTTGGAAACGGAGGCTCCAAACTTCATAGGCAAACGACTGGGGGTTGTGTACACCTAGAAGTCAGCATCATCTTCATAGCAGCTTCTTCTTCTAAGCAATAGTAAGTAAGGGTGAGTACACTTATAGTTGGTTCTTAGCAAGGCCATAGGAACTAACCAGAATAATGATTTAAGTCCATCTTCAAGTTTAATTAATCATGTGAGGGTTCAGATCGCTGTTAACCGAGAGCATGGCTGATATATCAGTTTACACTCTGCAGAAAGTTTAGGGAACTTTGGACCCAACCATGCTATGCTGATCAAGCACAATACCATACTTTCAAGGTGTGGTTGCATAGGGACACTACGAGACCTTTACAAAGATTCCCTAGTAAGTGGTAACCCGCTAAGGTTTCCGGAGCAGTAGTAGAGCATAACAGCCCCCTAGTGGGTACAGTGTCTTAGCAAAGCCCACGTCCCAAGAGAGCAGGTGCTATACCCCATCAACTGCTGCCCCTCTTGCCCTTTCGGTAAGATTACCCCAGACTAGAGTCTCTAATTAATTAGCCAAGATCAGAGCCATGATAGTTCTTGTAGTTGCACTATTTTCCTAGGTGGTTCTCCATGTTCCAATTAACATTATCATGATATTGCGAATAAAGCGTAGGTAGAAGGATGTTTAGGGACACTTGTCTTTCTCCAATGTAAAGTTACTCTTACTGCTCGTCAGATCTTCCTTTCTTGAAACTCTTAACCTTCAAAGCTTATGAGCAGTGATCCTTCTAATCGAACCAAACATCGGCAACAAACAAACAAACAAGTACAACTAAGAGCGTACTAAAGGACAATGCTTGATCTAAGGTCACGCAAACACAGGAAACGCTGAGATTGGAACTATTGAGAAGTTTGATGTATCAAAGAAATAAAAAGACTATATGCTTGATCCATTTTAATTAAATCAAACATCCACATAGGTTATTTCAGAGAAATACCCTATTTGGAATTAAGCAAGTTATATTTAATCATTGAAAACGCAGTAAACTTAATCATATTTTATTTGAAAATATTAAAGTACGAATTATACCAATTTAACAATTAACTTTAGAAACTCAGAGCATGTATAAGACATCAAATCGTATAAGTTTATATTTCATGTTCAACTAAACATATTATTGTTGAAAATGCATTTATGATATCATTAAGCATCTTAACTTTATTTATGAAAACCGATGTATAACCTAGATATCTGTTATTTAGAAAAGTAGTTATAATTAGGAATTAACCAATTAAACCTTAGTTTATGAAAATCGGGATAGAACCTACTCAGTTTTATTTACAAAACTAATTGAATAATAATTAGTCAAATTAATATTGATTATGAAAAATCGGTGTAAATCCTACTTAAATTCTTATTAGGAAAAGGCTTTCCAATAGGCATTAATCAAATTAACAATAAATTTATTTTTAAAGATAGGAAATTATGTTCAACATCACTACTAACATGTACTTTATGTTGTGAAGAATCTAACGCAACTTCAATGGATTAAAACGGAGCTAAAATGTGGAATCTACGGACTAAACAAGGTTCTAAGGACCTAAATAAGATTAACCATAGATCTCAAGGGTTAGCACAAAAGATTACTAAGACTCAGAGAGCAGGACCAGCGAAAAGTTGAAAACCCACGGTTAGATCTGCAAAAAGTTAAGCCTTGGATTAGATTGCAAGGAAACTGATAGTTTGAGGGCTTTTCTGTGAAAGGTGCAAGACACAAAGGAAGAGATAGAGATTTACACGATTCTTCAAGGGCCTTATTGCAAAAAGGTGCCTTATCTTCTTCTTCAATCCTTCCCTGCATAGGACTCTGGCCAGTGATTCGCCGGTGCTCCGGTGGCAGCTCCGGCCGGCGGCGGCTAGCCTAGCAGCGGCGGTGGCCGAGCTAGGGACGCGGGTGGTGGCAGTTGTACCTCGGCGGTGGCAGCGCCAGGTGCATGGCCATTGGAAGGGTGCAAGAGGCGAAAAGAATGGAGGAGCGTCGGGCGGGGTAGGGCGCCATTTATAGAGCCGCGGAGGAAGCGGAGGGGGCGCAGTAGAGGAGTAAAAGGGCGTCGGTGGCCATTAATGGCGTGCGAGAGTGGAGCGACGGTTTTCGGCCGAAAGGAGGAGAAACAAGGGGGGGCGGCTTGCTCGTGGGGAGGAGGAGCGGCGTAGGCAGATGGGAGGGGGGCGCGGGAGACGCAGCATCACGGGAGACGAACGGGCAGCGCCGAACCTCGGTGCGTCTGGAGGTGGGAGACACCCCCCAAAAGGTGGGGCCTGCCTGTCGGTGGGTGGAGCAAGGAGCCGGGCTGGAGGAAGCCAAATGGGCCAGGCGAAAAGAGACTTGGGCTGGTGGGAAGATGGGAGGGGTTGGGTGGTGATGGCTGTTCGAAGAAAAGGCCGGTGATAGGCCGGCAGCCTGTTGAGGAAAAGATAGGGGAAACAGGTCGGGCCGAGATAAGAAGAAAGAAAGGATTTCAGAAATAATTCCTCGTGTAAATGAAAATCCAGATAAAGCTAGATAATTCATTTAAACCATGAAAAATACTCTAAAAATCCTAAAAAATCTACGAAAATAAATCCCAGAGACATTTTGGGACACGAGGAACCCAAATAAAATATCTGGAGCTCATGAAAACGGATTTTAGAACCATCTAAAAAAATTGGATTAAGCTCAAGGAAAAGGAGAATAAATTCGAAAAACTGGAAATTTCTGAGGAGAACTTGGACAACGTCTAAACGCATTTTTAAAACTTTTTCACTCATGAAACACCAAGATGCATCAGCATGAATGTATAGACAAAGAACAACAACCTTATTAAAATCTGAATAACAAACAATTATTTTTCCTATGCTAAATTTCCTGTAAAGAAAATAAATGTTGGCAAAAATTTTAAATTATAGAAAATCATTGTTTAATTATTCCTTTTAATCACATGCTGAAATTTGATAATTTCAGGGTGACAAAAATAGTGAAGGAAAATGCAAAAATGTGAATATAAGGGGTTGGATCAATAACATGATAGAAATTAATCCATGTGATACATAAAGGTTTTCTAAGAAATTCGGAAAATAACCAGCTGATTTGGACAACAAATGGGAAATCTAAACATGTTTAAAGTTTTATTAAGAATCAAAATAGACAATAAGAAGATCATCAAGAAGCGAACTAGAACAGGAGAAGATCCCCGTGCTGACAGGTGGGACCCACATGTTAGTGCGCCCTGCGTCTCCTGATGGTTGTGGGCCCCATATGTCAGTGGCTTTCAAATGGAAACAAATCCCCTTGTCCCCACATTCCTTATATAAACAAACCTGGCATTTCCCCTCACGGCCTCTACCTTTTTATCTTCCATACGCACGCGTGCCTGTTCTTCTCCTCCCCAAAACATCCCATCGGCCGCAACCGCACCTTCTACTCCAACTTCCCCTCCCCTCGCAAAAATCGGCGGAGGCGCGACGATGGCTGGTCGCAAGCACCGCGACCACATCTCCAGGAGGCAGGCGTGCGATGAGTTTGGGCGCTTCTTGCTATCTCCAGCAACCTTCGAGCCGTCATCGACCTGCCACCCCTCGTCGACATCGCGCCCGTCTTCATCCCGCCGCCCTTCGTCCACCATGGGGCCAAGCGGCCACACCTACACTGAGACGTCGGCCTCCATCAACTTGGATGAGGATGTAAAGCTTGAGGGAGAGGGAGCCTTAGCCTCGAACATCAGCAAGGTGAATGTTGTAAATCTGTCATTCGCTATATGCCTCAATCTGAATCATAAAATAGGGTTTTTTGGTATCTGTTTCGAAAATTGAGATAAGGACTGATGATACTATGCACACTGAAACTAGTTTATATGTGTTGGATCACAAACAAAATTGGCAATAGTTCACTGAAATTGGTTTATATCTGAAATTTATGATAGTTTACTGCCTATGGTCTATTAGCATGTGGAAATCAGATAAGTACTAATAAGCACAAAATAGTGTTTTTGGTGGTATATATTTCAAATAAGTACTAGTAAGCACAAAATAGGATTTTTCACAACTGTTGCTACCCTGTTCTTAATGTCTATTAATTGTTCTATGTAGATGATTGCTTGTGGTCTTTTAATTCGAGTTCAATTAATTCAGTGAAAGAGATAGGTATCTTTGGATGCCATCCTAAGCATTAGGCATTTTGATCTGTCCTGCTATTAAGATTCCTAATATACAGATATGATGTCTCTTAATTTTAAGCCAATGCACATCTTAGAAGTTATATATTCATTCCATATTGGTTTAATCCCAACTCTTATATAAAAAGAGGATAAAAATGGTACATACAATGAATATCACAGATATTAATTAGCTAGTCTCACTAGTAGCTATTAAGTACTTGGCTTATTTGTGAGACTCCGTTTGTGTTAAGTTGATTATTTAATTATGCCCCTCTTCTTTGATATGTCATATTCTTTGATTATAGTTCCCATTTTTCAGTTTAATATCTATGCAAAAAAAAACTTCCATTAATCAGTTTCATAGTAAGGTTTGTGTTCTTCTATATTAACATTTGCTCAAATTAGATATCATATAGAGTTGTGCCCAACATGTCATTGTCTCACTTTTGAAGTCACAGTCTAGCTGTTATGGGATTGATTGCCTTGTTTCCTATGCTAGTTTAGTTGAGATGCAGTAAGCTAGGCAGATGTTTACCTGATTTTAGAGCATGCTAATGTGGAATGTTTTGCTTGTAACGACGGAGGAAGAAACCAAGTATGATATCGCTTTCCCAAACATGATAGTATCGATGAATTCACGGAGGAGAGCAATGATGAAACCAATGGCGACGTTCCATCTACTAGGTAGGTGATGTTCCTTCCCTTATAGTTAATCATCACTATGTTGCTTCCCTTATAGATAATAATCACTATGTTCCTTCCCTTTTTGTTATATGGAGCACTAAATGTAGGATTGGAGTCATGTTTTGAGCTATTTTTGGTTGATCTAGGCAGTAAATCTACTTGTATGTTGTGTCATGTGGGAAATTCCTGAAAATTCAGTTTTGAATTTGCAAACATAAATGGACTGACCGATAATAACTACCTAGATACCAGCACCTTTCTGTTCCGGTTAATTTTCTAAAAACAAGTTTTCCAAACCCTTAAAATATTGAATCTGTATTTTGCCATTGAATTTGTGTGCTACAACATTCTTCTTTTCTGTACTGCAATTGGCATATATGCAGCATATCTTTTCCACATGCTAACTGACCCCCTTGTAAAGTGTCTTTTTCATGCTAAGGCAGAGTTATGATCTTTATGTTCCTTCCCTTATAGTTAATTAAACCCTGATTTCCACATGCTAAATGGACCCCCTTGTAAAATGTAAGATTCGCGCTAAGGCGGAGGAGCTTCGGGTTGCTATCAAGCAGAAGCTGAAGAAAGGTGACTACAAGTCATACACTTGGAACGAGTGAACACAACTAGTTGGCTATCGTTAAGAAGAAGAAATGGTGCATTACCATCACATCTATATATGTGTCCACCATGGATGATGCCATGTTTAGTACTTTACTAGTATGTGCCTAGACATATATATCTAAGGAACCTCCATTGTCAGTTGTTTAGTATGAATATCTATGTGTGGTCAAGTGCGGGTCAGTTATTTAGTATGACTATCTATGTGTGGTCAGGTACGGGTCAGTTGTGAACTACCTATATATATATATATATATATATATATATATATATATATATATATATTATCTAAGGAATCACATTGGGCCCTGCTTGGATCCTATGAATTGGAATATGCTATATATCTTGAACTCCTAATGAATTGAAGAAAATAATGAACTCCTTTGCGAAAAAATATGGAACCACTCAACAAAAAAATGGGGTCTACTATTTTGGTTATACAAATTGGTAAATCAATGACAGGACCTAAATAATTACAATATCTATATGAAAAATGGTTCCTCCGTTTCTTCGACATTAGAATTCACAGGTGCTACATAGCCATCATCACTGTAATTGTCGGTGGGGCCATCTTCTTCATCATCTACCAATTCTATACCTGTTGGTTCACGTACAGAATCAGCATGTGCTTTTTTAATAACAGAAGCATCAACAGTAACACCTTCAATACTTGACCTAGTCCAATGTGTTAATTCTTCTTGTGTGCGTGAATCTATCATGTCTTTCACTCCAACATCCAGTGAGTCAACATCAATTTCTCCCTCGTTATCTTCCTGTACTGATTCTAGTATGGCAAACACATTTCTGAGCTTCATTCTAATAGCAGTCCACCAGTCTGGTTTCTTGGAACCTTTGACATAAAAAACCTGCTCAACTTGTGTCCCCAAAATGAAAGGATCATTTAGATATAACTTCGAGTTGCATCAATGTCTATAATCCCATACTTGTCCCTTTTAAATCCTCTACTTTGTTGTTACTAGCAGGAGGCACATCATACCAGACTCATTCAAACAAGACAACTTCCTTTTGTTTTGGAAAATCAAGTGCGGAAATGTTTTTAACAATGCCATACCAGTCGATGTCGCTAGCACTACCATCACCTTTGACAACAACACCACTATTTTGTGTACTCAAATTCTTCTCTATTTGAGCAGTTTGGAACAGATATACATTGATGAAGCATCCATTGAAAACACGTGCACGATGGTCCGGTCCTTGAGAAAGTGCATCACTTGTGTTTCCATCTTCATGGAGTTTGTTGATCTACAAATAGTATAGAAAAATTCTAATTGTCATATGAATTAAATGCATGAACTAGCACACATGTGCATTACAAAGTATACTCAGATATTTAATTTTAGCTCACCATATGCTTGAACCAACCTACAAATTGATCCCTGTGATGTTGCTCAACATGTTTGGCCACTGTTTCTTGAGTAGCTAGGTCCATATGCTCACTACAGTCAAAATAAAAGGAATCATATGCTTACTACTCAGTTAGAAAAAAATCATATGTATGCATATTGCAAAGATAAGTAAACTAAATTTAATACTTACTTCACCCATGGCATGGTCCCATCATAATTTGTTAATATCCAGTGCTTCATTTGCTTCATTTGTAGTATAGGAATAGGCTCCTTGGTAAATCCTTTATTAGTATAATCAATGTTGCCAAATATACTTAGACAAGATGGTGGTTTGTTTACAGCGGCACTTTCGTGTCACTTTGGACGGTTAATCTTGGTGTCAACGTCATCTAAGAAGCGAGAGCAAAATGTCATGCACTCCTCTGAGATATATCCCTCTGCTATTGAACCTTCAGGATACACTTTGTTCCGCATATAGCCTTTAAGCGTATGCAGATACCTCTCTATTGGGTACATCCATCTATAGTATACAGGTCCTCCTAGTTTAGCCTCTTTAGTAAGATGAACATGCAAATGCATCATAATATCTAAGAAAACTTGAGGGAAAAAACCACCTTAAGATGACAAAGAGTTTCCCTAATGGAAAGGCTCAATCTGTCCAACTCTTTAGTACCCAACTTCTTTGAACATATTGCATTGAAGAACAAACTAAGCTCAATCAATGGGATAACAACCTCTTATGGCAATATATTCCGTACTGCAATGGGTAATAATTTTTGGAATATTACATGACAGTCATGAGTTTTGAGTCTAGAAAGCTTAGACCTCGTCACGTCCACGCATCTCTTGATATTAGAGGCATAACCATCATGCATCTTGACACCTTGTAGAAATTTGCATAAATATGACTTCACATCCTCACCCTAAGTGTACTTTTCATTCTTCACCAAAGGATGTTGATACTTTCTCATGCCCAATTGTTCCATGTTAAGCCGAGCCTTTTCGTTGTCCTTTGATTTTCCTACCATGTCAAGCAAAGTTCCCAGAATACTCTCACATATGTTTTTTCTATGCACATCACATCCAAATTATGCCTTACAAGCAATTTTTTCAAGTAAGGTAGTTCAAAGAAAATACTCTTCTTCCTCCAATTGTGCCATTTGGTTTCTTCCTCACACTGCTTCCTCTTCTTTGATGTAGTCACGCTTCTTACGTCTCCTTGTAGTCACGCTTCTCATGCATTCATGTAGTCACGCTTCTAAAGCCTTTACGTAGTCATGCCTATCACGCCTTTGTGTCCTTAACCTCAAGACTTCTTCTCCGCGTCAGCTTAAGCCTTCAGCTTTGCACCCTTAGCCTCGCGTTGAAAGAACTCCTTAACCTCGTGCCTTCAACCTCGAGTCTGAGGCAAATGTCCAACCTCGCAGTGTACAAGTCAGTCCTGATCCTAAGTAAAAGACAGAGTGAAAAGCTCGGTGCTCAAGACTAGCTTTGAGCACTCGATGGTAAGTTAATTTATAACTTAGCCACCGATGATAACTGCTAGGTTCGAGCCAAAATAATAAAGAGGTTGCAAGGTTAACGTTGTTTTTGAACCTGCGAGGTTAAATGAGTTTTATGTGCTGGCCCTGATCTTATGAGGTTAGGAAGTTGTTGCTTACGAATGTCGCTCGAGGTTGCTCGATTTTTGGACGATCCCAACAAATTACAATGGCCACAGGAGCCTGTCAGGAGCATAATTACCGGAAAATAGGATCGGCCAGGTTGCAGGTCGGAGTCGAGGGACTTGGGGCGAAAGTGTTTAGAAACATGGTTCGAAGGGGACAGTTTGGAACTATCAACCCCAACTAATCCAGGTTGATGAGCTATGATGTGCCAGCATAAGTTGTCATTGCAAAAGATAAATACATAATAACGAAAAAAAAATTCAGAACAGGACTGGGTATGCTGTTGTAACCCTAACCGTCCTTAGTCTCACGGGTCGAGGAATGCGGCATTGATCCCGAAAACTGTGACCATGGTCTGGAGATTATCAAGAATGTTAACTGTTCGAATGGTGCATGCTACCAATTTCTCAGTATCCTGTGGCTAAATTCTCGATGCCTCTCATACCCGAAGACTCGACTAATGCTCGCTCTGGTTCCTATTATTATACCACCTGGTCACAAATTTAACATTGCATTACAATTGAGGTTCGCCCCCCCTGGTGGCTAAATTTATATTGCCATAGGCTATGTTTCAAGGATCAAAGGCGTGCAAGGCATCTAATTAATGAAAAGCTGAACTACCCCCCAGTATTGTATAACTTCCTGACCATGGCTATTTGCCATCTAAAAATGGTTGTGTAAGTCACCATGGCTATCTACCATCTAAATAATTTTTCCATGCCTAATTCTTGGTTGGCTGCACTCGTTTCTCATGTATCTTGGCCACGCAACTACGCTTTCCACTACAGCATCTTCTCCGGCATTCAAACATCATGTTGCTGTGGCTCCACCTTCTGTCCATGGATTGCCACCGCAAGACGTGATTTTCATTCTTAGGTTGCACGGCCCAAACAACAATATCGATTTCGCAACCCATGGCTCAATTCTCGATGCCTCACTTTCCGACAGACTCGACGACTGCTTGCTCTGATTCCCATTAGCTGGTCACATATTTCCCATTGGGGTACAAGTGCAGTTGTGCCTCGTTGCCTGAATTTATATTGCCATAGTCCAACAATAAAGGTCAAAACTGTGCATGGAATCTAATAAAAGGCAGGACTACACTAGTTATACAGTGCACAAATTCAGGTCACCTTGTGACCCTAACATGTCCACTGGACGTTCATCCATTTGCTGTCTTGCCATGCCGCCGTAGACTTACTTCCCAAACAAAAACTATCCCACTGCTGATGAACCATGTGGAAGACATCTATATGTTAATACGTGCCAATGGTTGGCTCGACCTGCCAGCTGCCCTATAGCGAACATGGCCTTGATAAGCCATTTGTTCATGATTTTAGTGATTCAATGACAACATGGTCATTGGGACTAACAAAGTGTTAAGAACATGTTGTGAAGGTATTCTAGGTCCCAAGGAATCAACCCCAATCAAAGCCATGCAATGAACCGAAGAAAACAAAGAAAACAACACAATCAGATGTTCCAATGGCCCCCAGAATAGCGTCGGAGCAAGCGTCAGAGTAATTGGTACGCTGCAAAGAAGACCTAGTAGAGTCAACCATCGGATGTTCCGATGGTCACTTTTCCAGTAGCATCGGACGAATTCTGAGGGATAGGCTTGGAAGATGGAGAAAATCCAATAGCATCGAACGAAGCATATTTACTTCAGAAACTTCCAGAGAGGTTTTGGGGAAAAACCCTTCAGCACTGGATGATCCGACGATACCATTAGATGAAGCGTCGGATGAATTTTGGATGTATTAGTGAAGAACTTGGTGCAGGGAGGCCAACAGCTAGTTGCACCGGATGTTCCAGTGCAGGACAAAATAGACCATCGGAACATCCTATGGTATACTTTTTCACTAGCCGTTAGATCAACGGCTCTTTGAGCCTTTGGGGCTATTTATAACCCGACCACTCACCCATTTGAAGATGCTGGAGTGTCCAGGGATGCATTGAACATCAAGACTCATCAAGAACACATCCATGCCACCAAAAGTGCTTAAGTGATCCATCAAAGGCTTAACACAAGCTTAGGAGAGTGATCAGTGCTAGTATATGCCTAGAGAGGAGTGAGTACAAGGTGTGCCGACCTTGTGATCAGGTTCTAGAGTGAACCACCGCTGTACAAGAGGTGTGCCGATGCCTTGGAGCCTTGGTGGCTCGCCGGCAAGTCTTGGACCCTCTGGCTTGGTGTGGAGCAGCGTTGACGACCTTGTGCGGGAGACGTGGAGACCCCCTTCCTTCGTAGAGAAGCTCCTTAGTGAAAACGGCATCAAGGTGACCAAGGGACTTTGCGTGAACCTTAGTGGCCGAGCCTTTGTGGCAAGTCAAGGGCACCTTGGGAGAGACTTGGTGAGTGCTTCAACAACGTGGAGTAGTGGTGGCTTAGTTCCTACCGATACTACTGGATAAATCCTTGTGTCAAGAGTTTGCTTCCTCTTATCACCTCCTTACGTTTCCGCATTTGATACTTGGAACTTGTGTGCCCTTACTTTTCTAGAGTAGTATCTTGATAGGATTGGCTATAGGTTGCAAAACTTATTTTAAGATGAGGGTTTCACACTAGATCAACCGTAGATTGCACATCTAGATAGAATGATCTAGTTTATTTTTTGATACAATTAGTGGAAACCATAGGTTTAGCTTCAAGTTGCCTAATTCACCCCCTCCTCCTCTTAGGCTACGAGCACCGATTCCTTTCATGCCCGTCTCGAGTTGAGGCCCGACAGTTGCAGCCTTCGAGGAGCTGAAAAAGACTCTGATGGAAGGGATGAAGCTGTAGAGGCGAACAAGACCGTCGACGGCGAGGCTCCTATATATCTGTCTATCAGAAGTTATATATCTATCCGATATATATCAGAAGTCAGATTAGGCTCATAGCTTAGGCCCGCCAGCAACCCATGAGCTGCTTCTTCATTCCCCTGGGGCCTTCTTCTTCTTCTCTCGAGACATCAACAGCTCCAACCCCATCTCCGCCCATTACTAGAGAGATCACCTTTCCAATCACTTTTTAATCCGTTACTAATGCCTGAATTTATATTGCCGTAGTCCAAGAATAAAGACTCAGAAGTGTGCATGGCATCTAATAAAATGTAGGACTACACTAGTTATACAGAGAAAAAATTCAGGTCACCTCCTTGTACATCCGACCTGGGTTTTAGCTTCCGCAGCTGACGGAGATACAGCAAATGTGTTTCCTGATACCTCCCAGCTCTACATTGGCTACCCCGTCATTTTAGCAGTCTGCCTGTGATGGTTCAGTCAGTATTTGTAATGCAGATGTGGTTTTGTTTCTTAAACAATCCTCTTTTTATTGGATTTTCTTAAACAATCTGCTGATCGTTTATATGCTGATAGAGTTTACACTCAGAAAAATGTTCAACAATATCATGGTGGCCATGATAGGGGTGTAATTCATTAGTTCACAATGCATCAAAATTACACCAACCCCATTTATAACAAATAATCGACGTTCTCTCTAAATTGTGGTTCGCATAAGTGATCCGTAGTTTCCATCCCTAACACTAATGATCTCGACCAAATTTTGTAGCTCCCGGAGATCTTTTTTATCGGATGGTAATACCAGAAAGTACTAAAAGTCTCGTTTCTAAGTACCGGTTGGGAAACTGAGCTTAAAGGAGTTTCCCAACAGGCAATAATGAGCATGTTTCTAGTAGTGATTTTTACCTAATAGTTATGGTGATTGGTGATTAGTATCAGAGCTGATTATTTGACCCACGAACTTAACTGGTGGTACTTGCTGCATCGAAATGTCAAGCTCATCGTTCCTAGAATTAGAGCATGCTTTCTACTAGATGCCTTCCAGACCTTAATATCTTAAAAGTGCTCTTATACGTGTACATCGATGTGGTAAAAACTAGGTGGAGCCGATGCCAGCAGAAAGCCAAAAATGGATGTGTGATTAATTAACAGAGTGCCTCAAACCTATAGGGCACCACGATTCATTAATTTTTCTCACAATAATTGGCTAACATCTTATAATGCAAAAGTGTTTCCCTTTAATTCAAAATATTGCCAATGGTTTCAATAAAAATATGAATTCAAATGAACGTTTATCTTACATTGTTAATCTTTGTAATTCTTTATATGTTACTGGCCAAAGTTAAGAAAGTTTGACAGGCACGAAACATAAGACAACGTAAATGTTGAACCAGCGGCTACAATTTTCTGTTGATTTTTCATGTGCGACTTTTTATTTCTGCTGGTGCGGACTGCAGACATGTACATGGCACCTCGTCAGTTAGTCTTCTCTGAAGTCAACAGATGGACACTTGTATTTTGATTAAAAAAGGCCTTATTTTTATGTTCTTTTTTCAGCCCTTGCATAGCTATTTAACATAACAAATGTTCATCAAGACTAAAGGATGACCATGATATACAAATGATGCAATGTTTTTGAAACTATGGCTCCCTTGCCACTATCAGTTTTCTTGACAGCTATCTTTGCTCATTTGCTAGCTTTTACCCCGTGCCCATGTCCTGTTCATACTACCAAACAGCTAGTAGCCATGGATCCCAGCTGATGACCATTGATTGTATCCACACCGAGCCAATCATGCAGGAAAAATTTCACGGCCATAATCGGTGAACAATTTTAGCAATCCTCGGAAGGTTGGTTGCTAGACGAGGCAAACGCTGCAGCATGAAGTGCTGGACGAAAAATGATAGGTTCATGCAAATCTTACAGAGGAATTGCATATTGCAACATTTGAAAAGGTAGATGTAGGCGGATTTCAGGTCTTTAGTGCACATGATATCTTTATTAATTTCTTGGGAGATGAATTAACTGACCCTAAAATATTCAGCGCTTCTAAATTGTAGAAGGTTCACTACATTTCCATACCATGAACTTCCAGGAACATTGAAATTGGAGCTCTGGATTTGGAAAATTTTCAACACAGTAAGCCAGTGTTGCATCATATATATAATTTAATTTACTTGCTATCTATTTTTCCTCCACGAATGCGTAGGTGAAAAGGGTAGAGAGGAAAAAAAAAGGAAAAGGGACGGATTCAAGTAGGTAATTTTTCAGCTCATAAAGATTATATTCTCATTGTACATTGTTCTCCTGTTTCTTTTTCACTATATATCCCCAACAATCATGTGCAGCGGTTTGTCATGGCATGTAGCGTAGTCACATGTAAAGAAACAGAGCATACAGCTCTGCTCTCAACTACTGTGCTTGACCACTATGTTTTGCTGTGACAAGAGTAGGACACAGCTGTAGCATCAATGTTTTCATTCTTTTTTTCTTTGAAAATTTACGTTTTCTTTCTTAAAGGATTGATAGGAATAGGACACAGCTAGAGGGACAGAAGAAGAATCAGAATGAATAACGTTTTGAATGCTATGCATACCACCGGACAATCAGCAACCGGCGTCTCTATTAATGATGCCTCTCGTACCTACATACGAAACAGATGCTTGCTCCAATTCCTAGTAGCTGGTGACAAATTTGTCATTGGGCTACCAATGCTGTGCTGCCTCGTAGTGTCTGACTTTATACGGACGTTGTCCATGAATCGATGGCTACGAAGATGCGTGCAGGGCATCTAATAATAGGATAATGACCTACGCTTGTAATGTCCACATTGACGGCACCTATGACGGCTGGATGATTCTTACAGTAACCAGCAGCATGAATACTCTTGAAGGTAAATGTCTCCGCATTGCACCTCTTCCATCGACCACATGGCCATTGACCTTACCAATCTCTTGGCTCCTAATTTAGTGTCCTGTTTAGACCCTGTTTGGCATGACTTTAACTCTGGGTGAAGCTGCTCCACTTTAGAACTCTAGGTGGAGCCAGCTCTAGGTGGAGTTGGAGCTGTCTGATGAGGGTATTTGGCTGGTAGGGTGTCCCTAGCTCCAGAAAAGAGGAGTTTGAGGGTAGATTGACATTTTTGTTCCTGGTTCGACTTGAACTACTTATCACAAATATAATTATCAC
This sequence comes from Setaria italica, assembly GCF_000263155.2. Lineage (NCBI taxonomy): Eukaryota > Viridiplantae > Streptophyta > Magnoliopsida > Poales > Poaceae > Setaria > Setaria italica. The sequence continues at coordinate 23,734,986 of NC_028455.1, read as the reverse complement.
AAATATAAAATGAAAGTAAAGTCCAAAATAATAATAAATAGTTCTATAAGGTACAAGAGCTTGGCGTTTACTGTGCGACCAACTGGATTTTATTAAAAAAATACTTCTTTGAATGAAGCAATCGTCTGAGTTCTTTCATACTAGCATACGGGTGTTTTGGCAATTGTCGGATTCACCAACCCAAAGGCAACTAATTATGTACAATTGGGGTCTATATTTTCTTTTTCATAAATAATACAATGTGCTATCAAAATCGTTCGCAATAATGGTCACAATTTAGAGTTTTAGACAGTGGCATAAGTCAGCGTGTATCACCTGGAACAATCCAGATTGGCGAGGCAAAAGATTTACACAGCTCAATTTAGTTGATTTCACACAATACATCATTGTACAGTAATAATCCAAAAGCATTTTTCACCTACAAGCTAGTACACTCTATTCCTACTCTACTTGAGTACAAACAGCTCGATATGAGCATATATATTAGCAGAGTAGAACTAGACAACTAGCTGTGCACAAACATTACAACAAACACAAAAACTAAAATGGATATAATTGTAATCTTCAAGTTCCTGAAATTTTTTTATGGTACTACCCACTTCTCTGCCCAAATAATCTCCACAACGAGTTCAAACTTTATTATTGCTGTAATAATGGACCACAACTACTGTATTTGGTGCATCAAAATCCTATATTTTATTTGAATACTTCTTGAAGCAAGCATTACAAATAAGTACGAGAATCCAATTCTAAATTAAAAATTATAAATATAGAGATCGAATTTCACAAAGGTGCTTGAACTTAACGGCACAAACTTGGAAAAAAATTTGAAACATATAGATATATAGCATGATACCTATTATTGTAAAAGGTCATAGTGCTATAAATTGGATTGTAATGACAAATTAGACATAAAAAATAGGCATATTAAATCCAAAGTGAGAAGAGCAATTGCACAAAACAAATAAGAAACTAGCCTCAGTCTTTGTGTCCATACTTGTACCAGGGTGAAATGAGCCATGTAACTCAGTATCTATCAAAGTGTTGGTGTTTGTTATAGACACCTTTATCATACTATTTTATTGGTAAATTCATGTTGATTCTGTCCTCAACAAGGATGTGCAGAGGTTTGTCATTGCAGGTACCGTAGTCACATAAAGAAACAGAGTATACAGCTCTGCTCACTAAGTATTGTGCTTTCGCACCATGTATTGCTGTTATAAGAGGACACAGATATGGCATTGATGTTTTCAATCTTCAAGTGTTGAACTGATAGCACATACCAAAGGGACAGAAGGAGAAGCCAAACGAGCAACATTTCGAATGGCATGCATACTACCAAAACATCTCATCTATGTGGGCCAATTCCTGATGCCTCTCGTACCTAAGTACGAAACAAATGCTTCTCCCTCCAGCTGGTGACACATTTGCCATTGGGCTACCAATAAAGCTGGTCCGCCTCGTAGTGCCTGATTTTATACTGATGTTGTCCACGAATCATTGGTTAAGAGACGTGCAGGGCATCTAATAATGGTTTATGAACTACATGAGTAATCAACAGACTGGGGGAAACTCCTGACCCAAACAAGTGCAACATATGGACCTCGTTCCCTATGTCATCACGACTATCTGCCATCCAAAAATGGTTGCTCGCCTAATCTTGGTTGGCAGCACTCTGTATGACAAATGAAGTCATAACCCATTAAAATCTTGCAACTTACACTTTTTCCATCACTAAAAGCCTACATAAATCACAAAATTTAAACCAATACATTTAAGGTTTATACTACATTGAAAAACCAATACTGTGGCTTCTTCTATAACTTGCTCTAGGTAAACCTAAACATACTATATAGCATGAGGCCTTAGCTTATGCTCCAGAGAGATCGAGATGCAGAACTTAGAGGCAGAAGCTCTGAAAAATGTAGTGCTTCTCAACCAGTGGATTTATATTCTAATTGTACTTTTTTACTTGATTTTTGTTCACCGCCCACAGCAAGGATGCGCAGTAGTTTGTGATAATTGGTACATAGCGTACTCACTTCACAAAGGTGCAGAGAATATAGCCCTGCTCTCTTGTATTGAGAATCGTGATTGAGCAACAAGCATTACAGCCAAAATACCATGGAAGTTATTTATGCCAATGTTGCAAACGCTGTCAGGAGCCTGCGTATGAAGATTAACATGTAGCTCCAGTCTTGATGCCTCTCATACCTACAGAGTCGACGAACGCTAGTCGCATGTTCCGCATATTTGGCGTTAGCTCTGCCATTTGAGTTCGCAATCGTGGTGGCTGAATTTATATTGCCAGTCGATTCAAGGTTCAAAGGTGTGCAAGGCAGCATCTAATTAAAAGCTGAGCTAGACGAATAATGAATGAATTTATATTAGAGCACTTCCTAACCCAAGCATGTGCAATGGATGTTCGTTTTATAAGCCACCACTGCTATCCGGCATCTAAAAATGGTTCACTTGACTAATCGTTGGCTGGCCGCACTTCTTTCACATGTATCTCTGCCATGCCACTACGCTGTCCGCCACAGAATCGTCACCAGCATCCACACCATATTCCTAGATCTGCAAAGATCACGTCGGTGCTCCATCCTTCACCCCTGGAGCACCACCGAATGAAGTCATTTGCATTCCTGGGTTGCATGACGTGAATATTAGTATTGAGCACCAGTTTGTCTGACATCAACATCAAATTGATGTGACCGGCGAGGTGTACCGTTATCAACACTATTAAAAAGAAGCTTTCAGTACGTAACCTCTTTATGTGTGGTAGTAATGGACATATCAAGCAAGTGATCTGCATGTCACTATATTAAGCAAGAGCAGAATGACGTAGACTACAAACCTAAACTAATTGGACTGTTGCCTCGTAGGTGAAACAGCCAAACAAACACCAGATAGAGCTAAGCCAAAATTATAGGCTAATCCTGTTACACGTGACACTTCTTCGAAAACACACAGCATGAAAAGAAGCCACGGCATTTTCTAGGCGATAAAACTAGCAAATAAGGCTGCCTAGCAAGGAGATTAACTGCACAGCCATGACGTCAATCATGAAAGTGGAGGGGTCATTCCAGCAGCTAAAAGCCACCTTGAACGACTGCACGGGAATGCTGGGTGATCATTCGAACGACTGAGGCCACCTCGAACAACTGCCTAGCTCAAAGCATGAGGGTACTCAATTACTGCATAATAAGTTGGTAATACAAATTGCTTGTACGATACAAAAAACAGCAAAAAAAGTTTATACAGGTATCAGGTACGTGTGAGTATGGTGCCTGCACATGGTAACCTTTTCTTTTCTTCGAAACACTTACAGAAGCATATGCTTAACCCATCCCTGGAAAAGCAAGATACCCGGCATATGGTTGACTCGGACTAAGGCCGCACTACGGAAATAGTAAGTTTGCCGAGTGCCCCAGGCACTTGGCGAAGGCCCAAAAACACTCGGCAAAACGTTTGCCGAGTGTAACACTCGGCTAATAAGACTCGGCGAACTTTCCCTCGGCAAACAGTGGATTTGCCGAGTGTCAAAAAACACCTGGCAAAACTAAACACTCGGCAAAAAGGTGTTGACGGACTGTCACGGTAACCGATTTTTTGCCGAGTGCCAAACGGAAGAACACTCGGCAAATGTTTACGTGTTGCCGAGTGCCTCCTTCCTGACACTCGGCAAAGATTCAAATGTTGCCGAGTGCCGTCTTCCAAACACTCGGCGAAGATTTATACGTTGCCGAGTGTCGTACTCGTGACACTCGGTGAACTGTTACATTTTGCCGAGTGTCGTACTCGTGGCACTCGGCAAAGAAGATGCTTCCACCAGCATTTTATAGCTCCTTTGCCGAGTGTCCATGGCACTCGGCAAAAAAGACGCTTCCGCCAGCATTTTATGGCGCCTTTGCCGAGTGTCCATTGCGTGGCACTCGGCAAAGTAGTACCAGAATAACAGAAATTGGCTTCTTTGCCGAGTGCTAACACTCGGCAAAATGTCCTTCTTCACCCTGTTTTACAGATTCGTTACGTTTAAAGTACCCCACAGGCATATAGATTGCATCACAAGCACACAAATAACATTCCCAAGTACATATAGGTTCTAGTCTAAACAAGTAATTCACAAGTTTGCTTAACACACTAGTCGTTCAAACAAGTCACCGAGGAGGATGTGTAGGTGGCCATTGCCCCCAAGATGATTCTGCATTGGATGCCGCCGATTGATTCTGCACAAAGTTAAATAGATTGCATTAGTCACTTTTCTAGTGTAAGTTTGTAGTGCCTGTAGTTTCTAGTTTAATTCTAGATTGATTGTAAGGTTGACAAGTGACTCACAGGAGTAGCTGCAGGTGGTGGAGGTGGCAGGAATAGGTTCGGTGGCATAGGTGGTGGAGTTTGACCTAAACTCTGAAAAACACTCTGCATGTATTGGAACATGGACTTCGTCCTCTGCCTTTTTATCTGCCGATCCACCTCGATCCTCGCCTCTAGTTCCTCCCGTCGCTTCCGTTCTACTTCCACCTGGGCCTACAATATTTCATCCCAATGTCTTATTGCAAAGCAAAAGGTACGTAAAAATCAACGAAAGATGAAACAAATAGAAATAACCTGCAGAGCCTGCATCTGTAACTGTGCAGTGATCGGCTGTGCCTGTATCGCGGGGCTCGAGTTCGTGCTCCTTGCTCGGACCTGGGAGAGACTGGGAGTACTGCCAGTGTCGATCACGCTATCTCCAATCCAATACCGGCCATGCTTCTTGTCTCCTCCCACCCTCATCACAATTTCTGCATCAATAACTTGGGAGCTCGGATCGAACTCTGGTCCATGAACCTCGCTTGCCATTGATGTGTACTCGGTGATACGGCTGTGGATGCTTGGATGGCTGTACGCCTCGGGCGGGTCCTCCAGGTTGAAGTCGATGTCGGCCATCGCCTTGCCCTTTTTGGATATAACCCATGCCTTGAACCGGGAGCACTCCTAGCCATCATGTGATGACGTCTGCGGAAAAAATGCAACAGGATTAGAAATTATGCAGTATTGAGCGTGAGAATAAAGAAATAAATTCGCGTACCCATTTTTCCTTGTATTCATCAAGGCTCAGGCTACCTTGATGGTGTGATGCATATGACATCTACAGACGCCGCTTCCTGGCAAGCAAGGTGGTTCTCCAACCACCCGGACTGCAACCACACGTCCACCATTTGTTCCCACCACCAGGTATAGGCTCGGCACCAGCACGGAGGCACCTACATCATCAAGTGTGTGACATATAACAAAAGAAATTAAGCGTAATTAATCTCAGATATAGTAAGTATTAACGTTCTGTATTTACCGCTATGAATTCTTCCTTGGTCAGGTTCATTGTCCTTGCCTCTTCTTTTTTGACCTTCATCCTTCTAAATTCAGCATAGAAGTCGATGATGGCCTGAACCCGCGCCTCGTAGTGCATGTCCTTGATGAGCTTCTTGGCGGCTTGTTTAGTGACGAAGGCCGTCCTAGCCTCAAATCCCTCCTGGCATCTATAGAAATCCTGCATATAGACACGTTGCATATAGTTATTTCAAGAATGTCCAGCGAAGCTGAAGTATTAACCAATGTAGTGTTGCGAATACTTACCCACAGCTCGGCCTTTACCCGCTCCGCCTTGTTGGCGAATGTCCTGTGGTCACGATCACCGACGTTGGCGGCGGCGACGTAGTGGTCCCATGTGTAGGCCGGCTCCTCCTATTCGGCGAAGACCACTAGACCAGGGAAGTGTAGCCTACACAAAAGACAAAAAAAACTGTTTTTGCCTTTGCCAAGTGCCTACAAAAACACTCGGTAAACTTCTAAATTTGCTGAGTGCCTGTGGAAAACACTCGGTAAACTTCTAAGTTTGCCGAGTGTCTGGAGGAAGCACTCGGCAACCTATTGCTTTGCCATCGGCAAAGTACTAACGGCCGGCACACTGCCCTGACGGACGGCGCATGTGGGAGTCACGTGCTGGAGATTTACCGAGTGTCAAATCGTTGCCAAGTGTCATGTGGATTTTTGCCGAGTGTCTTCTCCTCGATACTCGGCAAAGCTGTTGTTTGCCGAGTGTATTATGTATGCCGAGTGTTCGCCATTATACACTCGGCAAACGAGGTGTTTGCCGAGTGCCCGACAAAAAGCACTTGGCAAAGATTTTACACTCGGCAACTTTCCTATCTCTGGTAGTTAGGGGAGGCCTTTAGTTCCGGTTGGTGTTTCAACCTTGACAAAATGCCTTGCCAGATTTCCTCATCCCTCTAGCTGTTACAACCGGGACTAAAAAGGGCTCAACCAGGACTAAAGAACCCGTCAGAGGTGGCCGTCGGTGGTGGGAATTTGACAGGACTAAAGCTCTTTTAGTCCTAGGTCAAAAACGACTGGGACTAAAAATGCTGGACGGAAAGTCTCTTTTCTACCGGTGTCAAGACAGCTTTGTTTTGACCATCCAAGGAACATAGCGACAGCGCGCGATATATGGGTTTAGGCTTCATGGGTTCTTCATCGTTGTCATCTTCATGGTGTTTAGCATAGTGCTGGTTAGCACCCTTGAAGCATTAGAAGGATCCGCTATTTTGCTGATAAGAGTCCTGACTCCCGAACAAGTGCTCTAGGTTCTTTTGATGCCACTAAGTAGAAAAATAACTTTCCATTGTGTCCTGACTCCCGAACAAGTGCTCTAGGTTCTTTTGATGCCACTAAGTAGAAAAATGACTTTCCATCCCCCACAATGATACCGGCCAAATTTAGATATGGTAGTACTAGGTTCAAATTTCATAGTCTGCGAATCGAAATTCTTTTAGTACTGGGTAGTGTTACCACACGGTACTAATGGGTTTTCCACGACAGGTCAGGCCTTGTATACACGGAGATGGGTTTTCCACGGCAGGTCAGGCCTTGAATACGCGGAGGGACATGGCTAGGCTTCCTTGCACCAGGAGGGTGAGCACATATGCGAGCATCTATATTTGGTTGTTCTTATTAATTTTAGCAAATCAGTGCTAAAAGTATATCAATTTATTTATATAATATTCCGTAGTGCGTATAATTCGACTAATCAATGCAAAGTCTGACATTATGTGTAGTGCTTTACATGCGAGAACGTGCATATCCCACTCCGGGCAGATGTGGCGGTCTATGTGTTGATAATAATGTCAAACGAAAGGGAGACGTGGCAGAAAGGGCCCAGTAATACAAGTCACACGGTAATCATTTGAAACACACGCACCTGTGTTCTCCATTGCGTGCTTCACAAATCAAAGTCCCTCTGTTGTTTAGCACCATTATAGATGACAAGGTGGGATTAAACTCATGCCATCTCTTCAACCTATATTGACTTTCCTATATTGAATCTGCAAACCAATCAGCTATATCCCAACAGCTCCAACATCAGCGGCGTGATGTGCCTCATATTCCAACACATGCCAGAACAGAATTCCCGATACCTCTCAAGCTATATAAGTTGGACAGAGGAGATGAACGAGATATCTGTATTCCACTGCTGATCTTCTACTATTACGACTATACAATGCAAGTTACTTTATACTATTGTCCCCTCTTAACATATATCACCTCTTCTCCCATCAAACTTTTTCCTAAGAACAGAGAGGTAAGTCCGCCAACTTTGGTGGGTGGGTAGGCAACTATTTATAACATGGGTCAACTAATGTCATGTGCAGGTTTCCCTTCAATTTATTCTCTTTTACTTTCGTTAATACATTTCATTTAAGAGCTTAGCTTATGCTCCAGAGTGATCAAGATGCAGAACTTTGAAAAAAAAGTAGTACTCCCTCCGTTCCAAATTGTAGGTCGTTTTGACTTTTCCATGTTCATATATATTATTATGCACCTAAACATACATATATCTAAATGCATAATAATACCTATCACCCTAGAAAAGCTAAAACGATCAATAATTTTGCGGCTGGATTGATATAGTCGCTCTGGGTGGGGAAAGGTGGATTTATATTCTCATTGTACGTAGCTTACCTGATTTTTGTTCACCGTCCACCCCAAGGATATGCAGTGGTTTGTGATAATTGGTATCACTTCACAAAGAAGCAGCGCTTATAGCCCTGCTTTCTAGTATTCAGAAACATTCCTGAGCAACAAACATTGCAGTGACAAGAGTATGAAATAGTTACTCATCATGTCAATCTTTCAAGGCTGTCAGGAGCCAGCATGAAAATTAACAGGAGTAACATTTCTAGTGGTACACGTACAGCAAAACTTACAGCTCAATTCTCGATGCATCTCATACCTACAGAGTCGACGGATACTTGCTCTGATTCCTAGTATCCAGTTCGCAGTTGCGGTGGCTGAATACATATTGCCGTAATCTACGATTCAAGGATCAAAGGCGTGCAAGGCGGCATTTATTGAAAAGCTGATCTAGAGGAGCAACGAACGAATTTAGGGCACTTCCTGACCCATGCGCAATGGATGTTCATTCTGTAGGTCACCGCGTCTATCCACCATCTAAAATTGTTTCCCTCCCTGATCAACTAATCGTTGGCTGGCTGCTGCACTCCTATCTCTTGTACCTTTGCCACGCCCCTATGCTGCCCGCCACAGAATCCACACAACATTCCTGGATCTGCAAAGACCACGTCGCCGACGCTCCATGCTTCTCCCCTGGAGCACCACCGCATCAAGTGATTTGCATTCCTGGTTTGCACGGCGTAAATATTAACGTTGAGCATAAGTTTTTACGACATCAACATCAAATTGGTGTCACCGAGGGATATGGTTATCAACACCATGAAAAATATATAACCTTGCAGTACGTAACCTCTTCATACGTGGTAGTAAGCCAGAAATCTGCAGGTGTAATGATGAAACTGAGGACAGACCAGATCATCATGTGCTTTAAGTGTGTTAAAGAATAAGTGCATTCTCTGCCCTTTTTTATGAGTTTATTCTTTTGGCTTAAAATTAGTTGGTGCGTTCCATTAATATAGTATTAGGACAAGAGGTCTTAAATTTGAATCATAGCGAGTGCAATTAATTAAATATAATTGCAACCGGCTCCTTTTTTCCACATTTGAGGCTGGAGGGAGCTTGCAAGGGGTGTGGGGGAGGGGGGTGTTTGGATGTCTAAGTGAATTACCCACCCTATATAATGAATTTGGATTTTTTTTATTTGAAGCAGTTGGCAATTAAATATTGTATCTGCTCCAAGCATCGCAAGATTGAAACGCTACATTGTGACGAATGGCGGGCAATATTAGATTATCCTCGTGTGGGAGATAATTACAGTTCAAATACAATTGCATGGCAAAACATATGATTCAAGGTCTCAAGGACACCACCTAAAAGGGCACCGGTCGTCCCCACCGGGTCTTCTTCAGGCTATGATCCAGCAAGAAGCTACCTCTTGAGCACTTTGTAATTTGCAGATGTCGATGTCCATCCAAATAACCTACTACTCCCTCCGTCCCAAATTACTATTTATTTTGACTTTCTAGATACATAGCATTGCCTACGTATCTAGACATAGTGTATATTTAGATGCATAGTAAAAACTATGTATTTAGAAATACCAAAACGAATAGTAATTTGGGACAGAGGGAGTACATGTAACTGCTCTACCTTAATGAAATCTACTATCGGCTATGGAACGGCAAGCGGCGCGGCGTGGCGGCGTAGAAGGGGCTGAATTGCTAGGGTCGACAAGGGTATAAGCAATTCAATAAAACATCAACTACAGTGAGTGACAACATACTTCTTCTAAGCATTGATGGCAGAATTTATGCCTCAAAAATGTCATCTTAGTGTAGATCAATCAGTGTGAAGATAAAACGAATCAACCAACATTTTCCTACTTTGATCTTGCTAGTTCTCAGGATTTTGATCCAAACCATAGGGTTCATAATTTGAGTAAACAAAAGAATTCTAGAAATTGATCCAGATATTTCATTATAATAATTATATTATATCATTGATTCACGTAGTTGGTAAATCTATATGCACACATACAAAAGTAAAGATCTTTGTTAATGTTGAAAAATATTGCCCTAGTTTTGCCGGATTTAACACGTCAGAAACCGATCTATATGCACGCATCATGTTTCAAAACTAGAAGAATATTTTGCAGAAAGACCTGTAGCACTGTTGACAAATATTGACAGAAAGACCTGCATGCTGATTAAGTGATGGCTGCAGTGTAGAGCTGTTGTGACTCTGCATCTCGATTCTACGTGCTGGGGAACATGGTCCATGTAACAGCTGAATTCTTGATGCCTCTCATCCATACAAATTTGCAATCGCTTGGTTGAATTTTAATAAGCTTGTCGCATATTTGTGTTGAGGTTCTGGGCTCCAAATGTCGTTTTGCCACCTGATTAAAGAACGTGCCTCTGCTACAAGTGGTACTTTGCTATGATCGGTGTGGGCATTTATTGAAAAACAGTACGTGAGTTATGAAGAAGGCCAGTTCATTATCCTTTCAAAACTTTGTGGCATCATTGGCAATAAGCCATTATCGCCGAAATTCAATTGATGGTCCTGAACACTCGTCTGGAAATTTAATTTGTCTATCATAAGTTCGTAACTCACATGAGATCTTGAGTGATACTATATATATTGTGATGTTTAAGTTTTGATTTTTGCAATAATTAAAAATTAAAATGAGATCAAATCTTTATCATCATGTTCTTCATGTCTTCATATTTTAGTCTTCCTCAGCTACAACATATGAACTACATCAATCTAATATGCCTGAAGTCATGGCTTTTGTTAGTACCAGCATGTTCTGTTCAAAGGATCAGTTTCCTTTCGAACACAAATATTTCACTAATATGGAAGACGAACTATGATACTGCTGATTCATTGCAGAAAATCTGATGATTGATTCCTTACGTGCCATGCTCTTTGTATATTCTAGTGTTCTCTTGTTTTGCACGAACCAGCAGTCCACGCACAGATAAGTATGAAGACACTGTACTGCATACGAATTCACAGAAAGAAGGTATGCATACGACATCGGAAGATCTGCACGTAGCACGCTGACGAAAACCTATGAGGCGATGCATGCATTTCGCTGGAACTTACATTCTCATGCACACTTTTTTCATCTGAGTTTACGCGGTGCCTTCAATTAGATCATATTGGAGTCATAAATAATATGGACTGTTACCGGTGTTTGTTTTCTATTAAAATTATTGGGAGGGACTTATTGTCTTTCTCGTGGCCATTAACCCAACGCAAAGGGTTAGGAATTGGGTACGACCTCCGTTTCATACCAAAAGATGTCCTATGCTATAACCTTCTTGGTACTTCATGGTACCTCGTTTGTTTCCTCAGTTCGATTTCTCGGGATGGACGCTCTCATTTTTTTCAATTAAGAAGTACCAATTTGGTAGGATCAAGTACAAAAATAGTGGGACTAACAATCGATTTAATTTATTTTTTTGTAATTTAAAAATCAAAGCACAAGGTACCTCCAGGTACCAATGGTACTTTAAAAGCACAATGAAAGAGCCCATCTCTCTTATTTTAACATGCAAAAGCCTCTATTCAATCTTACTAGACCAATCACCTGCATCTACGCAATATCAAGTAATCATGCTGACCTTCCAAGGTGCATCCTAGTCCAGCTCTGTCATCCTAGTCCAGAAGCGATAACCATTTATTTGAACATCCTAGTCCAGCTCTGTCATCAATTGGTACAAATACAAGACCGTGTAGCACAAGCTTATTTGCATGTGCCCATGGATACACAATTAGCACGCCAAAACACATTAGAAGTCAATGCTTGGTTTCCAGTACCTCCCATGCCTAGCTGTATGTGTGAAATGCATGATGCATGTAACTAGCTCGCAGATGATTCTTATCTGGTGACCCACTGAGGTGGGAGTATATATATGAATGCACAGTGAAACATGTATTGCTACTATGTGACTGCCAACAATTAATGGAATGGTCAATAATGTCATGTACTACTCTTTGTTCTTTTATTAAATCATGGAACCAAGAGACGACGGACAATATATTACATACACAAATATTCACCATCTAAACTCGGCTTGCATTTGATTTTCCATGTTACACGGAGTAACATGCTGCGTATTTTTTTTTTTGAACACAGTGCGCTTCAGCCCGATCCAATTGGTAACTGCGTGATGGAGGAAAGATCCAGCCCTTGTTTTCACTCCAAAATCCCAACTTTAGCACTATGTAAAAAGAAGATTCCCCATCACATCAAACTTGCGGTACATGCATGGAGTACTGAACGTAGACGAAATCAAAAACTAATTGTATAGTTTTGTTGTACTTTGCGAGATGAATCTTTTGAGCCTAATTAGTCAATATTTGGACAATAATTCACAAATACAAACGAAACGCTACAGTGTTGCTACAGTAATTTTGGCACCCCAAAGTTAGGCAACTAAACAAGGCCGTTCACCCCCAAATTCCAACTTTGGCACTATACAAAAAGAAAATTCCCCATCACATCAAACTTGCGGTACATGCATGGAGTACTAAATGTAGACGAAATTAAAAACTAATTACACAGTTTTGTTGTACTTTGCGAGACGAATCTTTTGAGCCTAATTAGTCAATATTTAGACAATAATTCACAAATACAAACGAAAACGCTGCTACAGTGATTTTGGCACTCCAAAGTTGGGCAACTAAACAAGGCCCCAGTCACCAGTGAGGGGTCTGGCCCTCGACGTGGTGGCCACACCCATTATTTAATCATGAAAATGCCATATCGGCTGCACCTATTAGAATCGAAACAACCCAATTCTGAAAATCCACCTATCACCACCACCATGGCCAAAAAAAAAAGATCATTAAAAAAACATGAGACGTTATTAAGCATTATAATGTTGATGATTCCAACCAAGAATTTTGACATTGTGTGCAACTACTTCTCGCGGCGATTTCTACATATATAGTGTGTATCCTCCATACGATCTCAGAGATTGGAGTCACCTTGGTTTCAACTCAATGAACTTTGTCCGTTTACCTACTTGGCGCGTCTCGCGACAAGGTCATTATGGGATGGCGAGAGTGCGTTGATGATCGTAGTTGGCCAAGACTGGGTACTATATTAGTATTTCCTTGGAGCCAAAGGAGAAGCAACATGGACGGACTTTGTTTTTGCTGTACTGTTTAGGTACCGATTCATTGGCTCCAGGAAAAAAATTCTAGGTCTGATCTTAGCTGATTGTACCCGGCAGTAGTCTTGTTGAAGCCTTGAAGGCATTGTTTGGAGTCCGAAACAGTGCTCTTTAAAGTGAAAATTGATGGACTGGCCTTTACTGGTTGGACCGTAGCAACAATGCTATGCACGCTTACTATTTCATTATAGGCTGCGTTATAGAGCCTTCCTTGTAGTGTACGTATTGCTATGATGGTGCTCGGACTTCAAGATTAAGTTGGGGGTTGTAGCTTGCTGTGACATACATTATTTTTTCTTTATCATTTATCAGCTATGTGTGCTGCTAACTATGTAAAGACCGGAGTAATCAAGTTTCCTTTAATTTACTAAAAAAAAAGGCAGCATTCTTTCTTGTCTGTCTTAGACTCTTAGTACAATAATGAATAAGTGGCTGCAGAAACTAGACATGTTTAAGGATCCGTAATCAGTTGTAAAAAATATTGACTGTAACCGTATCATTATTTAAATGCTGTGATTTCATAGAGAGTTGGTAGACCAAGATGGCTAATAGTGTGTCCTTGTATCATATAAGGATGGAAAAAGAAAAACTTAATTGCCACTGAAGCGACGCGGAGGATGGGTGGGAGCTTCGCGATCGTTCTCCTGGGACACACGAGTTGAGCAACTGCGAGGATGCACAGCTGATGGTGAGCAATTAAGGAATCGCTGTTGTGTTTCTTGGAAAATCTCTATTGTTTTGGTTCCCCTGTGCGCAATCCAACTCCAATCGTTCCGGCTGTCCACTGGCATCTGCATATGGATCGATTTCCGTTCTCCCTCTCATCCATTACGACTCGATCGGATCGGATTTCCAGGCTTCTATAAATTAAATCAACCCCGTCCAGCGAAAACATCCGCTCGTATACGTCCGTGTCAACCTAAATCCTAAGTTATTATGCGGTTATGCCTAGCAACTGTGCCTTTGATCAGTGTCTGTTCGGTTATCATTGTTTACATTTGACGTAAGATTTTTTTAGACAAAGGAAGCTTATTGATCTCACATTATTACATCAGTGACATAAGGAAACCGAGACAACTACCAGCCTCTGCAGCAAGCACACAACCAAATTTGACGTAAGAAGGTTAGACCAAGTAGATAAAGAAAGCTAAACCATGGAGTAAATTAACAACAGTCCACGGAGGAAATCAAGACAGTGTAATATATTGGTCTGAATTCTTTCGGGATAAATCAATGAGTTTGCGAAAACGATAAGATCATGTAAGTATGTCTATTGTTGTTAGCAATAAAAAGAAAAAGCACATACCAGAGTGTTGCATGAGAAAAAAAGGGTGCCATTCTTGGAGACCCCATAGGATCGGTGGTGCGATGAGCCTTATAGTTCGCAGCTCTCCCTTGTTATCATACTTGAGGCCAGACAAGGTGACATGAACGACAGAGCCATCACGATCTACCATCACCCATGTATGTAAGAGTGGTGTCCTTCGTCCTCGACAAGAATAGGGCAGTGGTACTTTGGGTCGTCTTTCTTGTATATAGTGGCAAAGCTTCTACCTGAGCATCGTGCACTCCGGCGGTTGCATGGTGGCGGCACCGCGAGAGACGATCGGGCACAAGCTAACGCACCCGCCCTCCTTGGCATGGAGCCTGACCCACGCGTCTAGGTCCTGGTCCAAGTAGGCTTTGTCCATTGAAGGGAAGCACCCAGACCCTAAGCTCCTTCCACTCACCATTTCTGGTGTCAAAAGAATAGGTTTGCTTGGAATCTATGGATGCGAAGATGGACGGTTATATTTTCTCTATACTATATACAACTAAATATAAGTCTAAGGCACCGTAAAGAGCTCTATAAATAACTTACGATGAGTTCTTACTTTACTGACCTGTTCCTCTTGATTCATCGCTTGCTCAACGTTGTTGCTATGACTACTATATGTACAAGAAGGAAGCGATAAGACTAGATCCGCAGTTGAGTGCCGAGGATCGCACTAGAATTACAAGCCAGTAAACCGGTGTATCTTCACACAGCTAGTAAAGGTTTGGATTAAAGAAGCTTAATAATAGAAGTTCATGCTTTTATATTTTTTATATTCCAAAATGTGTGTTTTATCTCCCACTTTTGGTGCATTGCCAACTGTCTAAAATATTTCTCACATTACAAAATGTTTATCAAAATGGAATAACCCTTTGAAGGATGTTTTCATATACACATTGAGTTGCGCAGCTCACGACAACAACTAGCTGAGCAGCGCCGTTCAAATAGTTGTTATTCCAGGTGCCGGGAACATATGATGTCTTTCCACAAATAGTTGCATATTAGTTTTTATTACCTTAGGAGCTAGTTCATCATTTGCCCTAAATTTATCCCAGGGACCCAAAATGCATCCCTTTCTCAAGTGTGACTGAATGAATTATGGTGGAATGGGGCCTCTGTTGCCACACTCATATGGGGTTACTGTGCTTGAATTAGACTGAATACCAAGGCACCAACCAAGGCAGATATTTCTTACAGAGGAGCAGAAATTAATAAGATAAATGTCATATTCTGATACACACACCAAAAGACAACTGCCCTGTTTCATACGTGCTAAGCAAGATTGCCGCATTCTACATTTGTCATGGACAGTAATGCGCTGCAAGTGAGTTTAGAGCATCCCTCCAAACTTTTTGTCATGAACAGTAATGCTAAGTAAGATTACCACATTCTCCTTTCCTTTTTGGCTCCCAGTAAGCACCGACTAGTTGGGCTGGAGTAAGAACACATATGACCTTGGCCATCTAGCACACCTCCATAGTACAAGGAGGCGCAATCCAGGGCACGCCAACAGAGTCATAACAGCTAAGTTCCTGCAGATACCTGTCAAGCGTAATTGTGCTTTTTGAGCCGTAACAAGCTAGTTCTCCTTTATGCTTCAACTAGCCCTGACTTGCATATACTGGAAGAGATTTTATACATTACACCGTCTGTTACACAAGGGAGCACTTGTGCGAGGCCAAGCAATCTTATATATGACCGAGGACAAAGTTATTATGCCTAGCATTAGTCACTAATATGGAACTTTGTACAGGCGGTTTATGAACTTACTATAACGCATCGTATACAGAATACAATGACTATTTCTCAGGCAGGGGTGAGTCACCGTTTGTCGGTTCAAGAAATGTACAAAGTTCATTTTTTTTCAATAATGGTAGTCCTAAAACAAATACGAACCTAGTACAATCTATTGGTAGGACACAGGTCCCGCTTAATTGATTTTCCTCTCTGGAGTTAATAATAAGGCCCTCATTCATGAAAAACATAATCACAATTCACATACATGTTGTGCCCTGCTGATCAACTTTTTGGCTTGGTCCGCCCATGAACAGGCTCACGTACAGCGAATTCTCATGATTCCTGTTTCCGCAGCAGAAGCTCATCTGCACGTCTAGACCTTGCTTCCACTAGTTTCGCTCAATTGCCGATGCATGGACAGCCACACCCAAGATAAAAGAACTGAAGTCAAAACTTGATTCCTAGTATCTCTCATGCCAAGTTGTTATCACTTCATAATGTTCTCACTAAATCTCTAATCATCAAAACCCTTGGGAGATGGTACTTTCAAGTCACAACTTGTTTTTAAGGAGCCAAATGGAGATATAGAGGTATATATGTCATATGTGAGTACCCTATATATGCATAAGGAGAATGATGAGACCTCTAAATATACATAAGGAGTGCATTCACTGTAACGAATCACATTAAAAGCTAGAATCAAATATTTGATTTTTCGTTGCCAAAATTCAACAATAAATATGGACGCACCCTCGCATGCGTATGACTCATGGGTATGTCCCCGTGTTTTTGTAGGTACATAATTGACTCATGGGTATGTTTAGCTCTCACTGCTGTCAAGAACAAACAGTTGTCTTCCATTCCGACAGAGTACGTTAGCTCCACAATGTTGTCATTGAGGCTGATCTAGGGTAGCACCGAATGAGAAATGAAAAACCCTAGCTCCACAATGTTGACATTGAGGCTGATCTGGGTAGCTCCTCACTGCTGTCAAGAACAAGCAGTTGTCTCGATGATGGCATTCACCAGGCAAGTATTTTTGGTCAGCGCGGGGGCATTTCGGTCACTTCGATTCTGTTGGGAAATACTGGGGTCCGCATGTGAAAAGACATAACGTGCGGAAAATGGTGTGAATTTGCCACCAACCGCAACTCATAAGAGTGGCCAATTTAAAATAATAGGACAATATTTTGAGTGGTATCTTTCAAAAGTGCAAAAACTTTTAGTGGCATAGGCAATACTTTGAGTGGTACACTCAAAATTCCAAAACAAAACTCCCAAGATAGTGTGAGTGCGATCAAGTACACAAACAAAACTCCCAAGATAGGTTGGGGAGAAGATTCGAAGGCCCTGACATGTCCTTTCTCACGCTGCCCAAATCGAGGCATGGGTTGTCCCTTACGGCCTCCCATGCCCAAGCCACAAACATTTTTGTTGGCAACCAACGCACGCCATCACATTTTTCAACCAAAGGTTTGTCGCTATGCTTTGTCGACTTATACGGCATTGTTAACGTCCTATTTGGATAAGGGGTGCTAAAAGTTTAGCACTCCCTTTTTAACACCCTTTTAGCGCTTGTGCTCCCAAATAGGTGTGCTAAAAGGTGAGTGCTAAAGTTTAGCACACCTATTTTCATTAGCACATTCAAGGGGTGCTAAAACCTGCTAATAGTGCTAAAAGTGGCACCGACTCTACATTTTTCCTGGTTGCCCTCCTCTCTCTCTCCATCGTGAAACGTGCCAGCTTTGAATAGGATTGAAGAGGAGTAATAAATAAGGGCAATGTAGTCATTTCCTACAAATGTGCAAAACTTTAGCACAGAATCTAAACAGCCCCAAGTACTAAACTTTAGTACTACATTTGAGGGTGCTAAACTTTAGCATTGTGCTAAAGTTTAGCACTTGCTATCCAAACAGGGTCTAATTTTGTTGTGGTATAGTGTCTTTGTGTTGATAAGTTGGAAGATTACAGGCCTCTCTAGTGCATGACAATTACAGTACACATAGGACAAGAAAATCGCTGGACCAGATTATATGGTTGTGTACACAAAAACTAGAACGAATAAAACACTCTCGAGTAAGAGACCAATGTACTTTACATCTGCGCGGTAGTCCAAAGGCCCCTCAAGGGTCCCTGCTGCTACCAATGTAATTGATTTTCCTTTGCTCAGCTACTTACATGACCGATATCAGACATCCTCTCAAAAAAAAAGACCAATATTAAACATTTGGATTGTGTCCGTACGAGCAATGAATCGATTGTCTTAGGTGAAAAACAATTAGAACAAATACGCGGCATGTGTGCACAATATGCAGAGTTTACATGCTTTAATTTATTGTAACACATTTGTTCCTACTTCCAATACATGACGCCGAGAGGCATGCATTTTTGGTCGTGGTGTTAGTTTTCATGTAGGTCCTTGATTTGTGCCAACTCCATTGCGGTTTAATTTGGGAGAAACTTCATACCGTGGGGTGCTCGATGTAGACTTGGAGTAGTCATACTAACACTGAGGAAAAAATAAGTCATCTTGATGAGCGATGGAAGTACAGCTTGCAACTAAACTATGCTTATAGATTTATCAAGTACATAGAAAACATAATTTACTAACTATATATTCACCCAACCCAACAACCAAACTTGGTCTGAAGAGAGGATCAGAGATATAAATGTTTATATACTTCGGGGCTTGGACATGTGCAGCAAAGAGGCAAGAAGCTAGAAATGACTATAGATAATTTGGCTCCCACTTCGAAACATCTTTGATCGGTAATGGAAAAGCATATACTATATGTCATCGGCAGCGCTTGCTTAAATCGAGTATAGAAGTAGTGTTTTTCTCGAAATGGAATAGAAGCAGCGTAGCACACAAGTTCTTTTTCTACGTACGCATGCTTTAGGGGAAATTTGAACAGGCCTCATACCAGGCCCATTATCATTCACCATTAAGGCCTATCACCTCAAGTAGCTTGTTCCACTGGTACCACATTGTTGATCAGCGAAACTAAAATAAAATTATACTTAGCTTCATCCAAGTAGCCTTAAGTCTAAACCTGATCGTAACAGGGAATCAGGCATGAGAATTTTGATATATAGCATGCTCAAGCCTCTGGCATCTTTACATCAGTGCATAGAGCAAGGAACAATGGGCCATGCATTCCAGACACCTCCAAGCGCAATTCTTGCTTGAGCAATGGATCATTGGTGTTTGAGTGTGCAATCATGGATGTAACAGAAGCGAGCCTGGGAATGGACCAGCTAGCTCGCCACAGTAGAGTGGGCAGCCACATTTGTTGCCAAGGAAACACACTGTATAGAAAAGATCATGACATGAAGAAGTAAACCAAGATGCCACTCGTAACTATAAATATACAGATACAAAATAAAGCTATCAAACAGTAGATAGTAAACAATGTAGCGTGCCACAGTTAATAAATTTGGGGAACCATGCCTACGGACGTGAAAGAGAAGCACTTGTTACCGTGATTTGAAACGCTAGGAAAAGCAAACCAATAAACCATGTTGATCCACCATCATGCACGTTGATCCTATACAACAGTGTATCTCTTCAATAGATCCTAGAACAGTGTAAACTTAAAACTAAGTTAGCAACTGTATGTTCCCACTTAACAAAGCAGACCTAGTCGGTAGTCACAAAACAGAAGAAAACTTTTGAGACTGAAACATGGAAAATTTCTTCGGTAATTTCGAGGGAGTGCCGAACGCAAAGCTGCTGGAAAGGGGCGGCGAGGCCTATCCACCCCTCTTTTCCACTTGGTTTTTTCCTTTTTCCTCTTCCTTTTCTTCTCCTCCTCCTCCAACCATCATGGCCAAAAACTTGAAAGCTAAATTGACTGCAACGTCGCACGTGCTCGAGGTCAATTTAGTACCGGTTGGTATAAACAACCAGTACTAAATGTCTTTTTTCTTTTCTATTTCTTTTCTCATTTTCTTTTGCATTTCTTTATTCTATATTCGTATTTCGTATTTATTTCCTTAACATATACTAGTTCTAATATGTTAATATATATAAAGTTGTATTTGATCTATAATATTATATTTGAGATAATGTTATATATATAGACATGTTCTCCACACACATTTATGAATAATATTACATTGCATTAGCACTTGAAGTTCAACATTTAGATTAACTATTCTGAACCCGAGTCCTGACGGTGATGCATATTTGATCCATAATATTGGATCTCCCCTGCTGGATTTACTACCTCATCCAGAAGAAATCCACTAAGTTATTCTTGAATTGCCCTGATTTTTTCTGTGTCGAGGAGTGTTTCCTTCATATCTCTCATCTGTGTCATTGGCATAGGTTATTATATAGTAGATCAATGGACCTGCACAATTAGAACTAATTTATTGTTAAGAAATTTGTATACGTACTCTGAATTCGTGGTTAGTTATACGCTTGGGACCTACAAAGCCATGGATGAACTCACATACGTAGTATCCACATAAATTATTCCCCAAATTCTGTCTCAAACACTATATGTATGGCAAGAGAAGTTATGAAATATTTGTTGTGTTCAAGGAAGTGTTACGAGATGTGGAAATTCAACACATACCGGGAATTCAGGCATGAAATTAAGTTCCTCGAATTCACCTGCGTGATGTCGACGAAGACGAGCCCATGCTTTGTTATGAATGTCTATGAGGTTTTGTATTGATCTCTTGATTTCCTCAACGAGTCCATGATATAGACCGCACTTACATCAACCACGACAACAAGGAGTATCCAATGGAAGTTGTACATATATGCATATTCAAAGCTAGTTAGTCTTATATTTAACTGCTAGTTCGAAAAAGAAAAGAGATGGGAAACATGCTCACTCGAAGTTGTACGGTAGAAGTATGTCCTTCTTGTAATGTTGGTTGTCTTGGAATTTATATATGTTCTTCAGGGTCCAATTTGGTCTATCTCTTACAGTTGACTCGTTTATAATATTCGGGTCCATGAAGCCGATGTCATAGTATCCTTTCCTCCGGCAAGTTTGAATCTCCATCCTGCATAATACAAAATCAAATAGGAGTTAAGATATCGCAAAATGACTAGAGCAGGGATTTTGAAGTTAGAGCAAATTAAAGACTTATAGAACCTAGGAACTGATGAGTGACTTGTCAAGTGCGTCTTGATTTTAAAGGAAATAGAGTATCTCTAGCAGCACATTTATAATGTCTTTCCCACGGAAATAATGTTAATCTCCAATCCGAACTTCCAGCATGAGTAAACCGTTGGCCGAAGCCTCCATGTACCATTGGTGTAATCTGTACATCTTCGTTGGAAGATGGTCCACCAACTCAAATTTTCATTTAGCAGCCCCAGGGTGCTTTGGGACGCGATCCTCCCCTTGAAGTTGAGCTGGGTTGAGATTTGTATCTTTGGAAAATAGAAGCAAGTTCTTATCAAACTTCGAAAATACCTGGAGTGGGGCAATCGATTGGTTGGATTGGGTTCTGAGCTATAGAATACTTGACCCACTTTTATTTTTTTTCTTAAAAGCCTTTGTTATTGAGCGGTCGTAGTCAGATAGCAGTGGTTTCTCTAGCTTTTCTCCATGCTTCTAATGAAATCCCATAAGTTAACCTTATCAAGTGGTGGATCTTTCTTTATGAGAGGCTTTGGTGCAAAGTGAGTTTTAACCTCAGCATTCACTACTGCATCGATTTCTACATCAGTTATCTCATAAGCTTTCTTGGGCTCTGGTTGCTTCTCCTTCGGCTTCTTCTGCTTCTTCTTTGTAGTCGCAGTAGGTGGAACTGAAGGCGTATTTCACCGTGCAGCCTTCCTCATAATAGGGCAATTGAACTCATGGTAGGATCCGTGTCAGCTAGTGGAGACCGTGGACTCATGCTAGGATCCCTGTCCGCTAGTGGACTCATGCTAGGATCTCTGTCTTGTAGTGGAGAGGGTGACCTAGCAGATGGCGTAGGTGATCTTTCCCTTGAGCTGTGAGAGATGATCCCAAGGTCGGGGGATTCGGCTGCGTAATCCTTATGTAGCGCTTGGGCAATAAAATCCAACCGTGGATGGCTTCTCCTAGATTCTTTTCCTCGTCACCTCCAAGGATCTCCAGTTTCAGGTCATCCTAACTATCAACCCCAAATTTGGCATAACCACAAGCTGGAATCTCCACACCATGAATTGTTTGGCCTTGTGTCGGTTGTTCAGCCACACCATAAGACACCATGATGAGCTTGTTTTTCATGGGAGTAACAAGCTCACAAGCGGCTCTCCCAGTGATGTCATCCATGGGGTGATGTTAGTTGTCGTTAAACATATCAGAAGATCCTCCAACTGGGGCTTCTGTGGAAGCGACGTTGCTTCGATGCTGAGAGGGGCTTATGTCGACATTAGCCCTTGATGATGCAGTTTCTTGTTCACTGGATTGTTTGCTAACAGCTAGAACCACATGCCGATTGATTGCTTCCTCCATTCTTGCCTCTGTCAAAGCTACGTGTTCTTCCAACTCTCGCAGCTGTCATGCATGTTCGGCCATACTTCTTTAGTGACTTCTGTAGGAATCAATGTGTTCACGAAAGGCAAACTTTCATGGAATTACTCCTTTGCCTCGGCAACATCCAAGGTGTTCTGGATTACCTAGTGCCATAGTCAGCTCGTTCTTCTCTCGATCAGGCATGAAAGATCCTTCGGCTGTAGCCTTTATTAACTCAACAAGCCTCATAGCCACTTCTATTAATTCTTTGCTGAACATAAATGATCCATCTTCGGGATTGAGCGTGCTGCCATGACCATAATACCAATGCTTTGCTCGCTCCGGTCATTCAAGAGTCGCTGGAACTATTTCCTTAGCAATTATATCATCTTCCATTCTTTGCCATTTGATGATCCCCTTCTTGTAACCTCCTGGCCCAAGATGATGAAAGTATTTCTTCTGATGAGAATTGTCGGTGTTGGTTTTAGTTGCCTTAGCGCTCTTTTGCGACTGCTTGAACTGCACAAATGGATCCCAATGATCTCTTAACTCCGGGTGCTTCGTAAGGCCCTTCTTTATATAGTCTTTGTTTAGGTTCTTCTTAAATATTTGAAAAGCAATTGCACCCTTTCGAATGTCCCAATCTTTCACTTTTTCTATATCTACATCTTCGAACCTTAAGTTTTCCTTTATCTGCTCCCATAACATTTCCTTCTCTCCATCAAGGAGCACGCTTATGGGAACCTTTGGTATGGGGACCATGCTCTCATCAATTTTAGGGCTTTTCCAATTCTGAAAGCTTATTAGGATGTTATTGGTAACAATTAATCCAATTTGATTCACCCATTTAGTCTTAGCATTGTCTGGAGCAGTTGGTTCACCCTCTTCATTAATTAATTTTCGTGATGATGATAGGTCCCTCTAGCTTCTTCTTCAAGCCTCTTTTCCATTTAGGCCTGGTCGATCCAGATGGCTGAAAATGAAAGAACTATTAATTCCCAATAATCTTGATAAGTATAGAATTCAAATCATGTTTATGTATACTAATTTCTATACCTTGCCTTGTTGCCCATCATTGCCTCCCTCAGCAATTGGTTCCTCCTCATTGCCATCACTACACATGTTGAGGTAGATGTCAGTCTGGCTGTGATTGACCTCTTCGTTTGGATGATTGTTCGTGCGACCTTAAGCAATCAATTCCATTAGGTATTCCTCATCCAATCGGGCCTGCTCATCCTCTGATCATGCCATTGTAACTAATATAATATAAAAAGTATTATTCCAAGAAATAGTAGGCATCAACAATAAAAAGAATGACTAAAAAAAGAATCAAACACTTAGTACAATTTGTTACAATAAATGACTAAAAATTTATTTATAGTGAATTGCGGGTCATTTACAACCATCATCAAATATTTTCTAAATCTTTACGCACAATTCTTTAAAAAATGACTACAAAAATGAATGAGTAATAGTTATACATTTTGTAACAAAAAATGACTAAAAAAGAATGAAACACTTATACAATTTGTCAGATTTCTAATATTTTATGCACATTTCTATTGCTTAGTAAACTACCTGATGAATTTCTAATATAAATGACAACAAAAATATTTACAACGAACGTAGTCGTTCACTGCCATCAAATTTCTTGGAAATCTCTACAAGTATCAAAGTAATTTTCACTTTTTTGTAGACAATTCTAACAATTAATAGGATACAATAAACATGGCATAATCAATGTTATACAATTTACAATTAATAGGATTTTCCATGAATTTTTATGTATTTTCTAGCTAATTCAAGAAATTTTCTATAATTTGTAGCTAATTCAAGAATTTTTCTACAATTTATAGCTATTTTCATATATTGGAGAAATAAAAAAGGAATGAACAAAAGAAATGATGTCAGCCAGTCAAGGGCTTACGTTAGCAAAGAAGACGCGAAGCCCTTGGCTGGCCGTGCGGTACAGGCGTAGGGGAGGGGACGGCGTCGTTGTTAGGGGAGAGGAGGCCAGCGAGGAGGGAGAGGGCCGGCGTGGTGGCTGGAGCTCGTGGGGCACGCGGCATCAGTCCAGGGCGGCACGACGGTGGTGGAGTGTGGGGGGGCGGCACCAGTCGACGGCGGGCACGGCGGAGTGGGTCGGGGAGGATGCCAGTGGGGAACAAGAGGGCCTCCGGTGGAGAGTAGTGGGTCCAGTGGGCGACTGTGCGGCGGTGACGTAGCGCATCGGGGCACCGGTCAGGGCCGGCGCGGCGGCGGAGTGCGTCGCGGCGCCAGTCGTGGGCAGCGCGGCGTCATCAGGGAGGGGCGTGTCGGCGGCGACGCGCGATGATGGTGCGGGGGTGGCGATGTAGAGGATCTGGAGAGGGCCGACGGCCTTGTGAATCGCAAAATTTAGCTAAGTGTTGGGGGAAGAAGACGGTGGTGTTTTTATCCCCCACCCCACCCTTTAGTACCGGGCCTAGCCACCACCCGGTACTAGGGGGGGCAGAGCGCGCCAAAGTGAAACTGCCCCCCTTTAGGATCGGGTGTTGTTGTCATCGGGTACTACAGATATTTGTAGCCTACTATTTGAGCTTCCCGCCTAAACATCTTTTCATTTTTCTTTCTTTTACAATTGCTATTGTATTAATTTATTGCGTAGTAAATATAATAACATTCATAAAAATTGCAAAAACAATTTGTTAGCTTGATGTTGATTATACATACACTATAAAAATATTAGATGAATTTAAAAATAAATCATAGTAAAATTATTAATTTTAACTTAGTAATAGGTTATAATGGTCATAATACTTATGTTAAGTTTAAAATTTGAAAAAATAGATATTTTAACCATGGAAAAATTTAAAAGAATTGTGACTGTAGTGTTATTAACATGTTTATCATGACTTAATCATGTACTTGTTTAATTCTATGTAAATTTATTGTTTAAAATTTAATGATGCTACAAAAAATAGAAATATTTAATATTTTAACCATGCAAAAATTGGTTCTTATTTAATAGGGTGAGATTTTTGCAAATAGTATTGTTAATGAACCCATAGGATACATGACATATTATTAAAATGCATTATTACATTAATTTGTTCCTTTGTTGATAACCACAAAATACAACATAATGGTTCTAATTCATTACACGTCATCTTCTAGCGGAACGTTAATAACCTTCCTCTTGACAAAATGTCCCTTTATTGTGATCGCTGCGTAAGCATGGAGCGTCCTCTTTGGCTAACAGGATGGTTAGATCAACATCGACTGAAAATGGAGGAAGATCTTTGAACTGATCATAATCTTCTAGAATGTCAATCTTGTCCTCAACTCCAACGGTTTTTCTTTTCATTGGAAGAATTATGTGGCACTTTAACTGGTCATCTGACTTATTAGCACCCTTCTTTATTGGTTTGCTTGACATGTTCTTCACATAGAAAACTTGAGTCACATCCTTGGCTAGAATGAATGGTTCGTCTCTGTATCCAATCTTGTTGAGGTCCACTATTGTCATCCCATAGTTGTCTGTCGTTACGCCTCCTGCAGTAAGTTTCACCCATTAGCAGCAAAATAGAGAGATTTTCAAAGGTCCATAGTCCAGTTCCCATATCTCCTGTATCACACCATAGTATCTGCCTTTTTCTCCATTGTTGTCTATTGCATCGATATGGACTCCACTATTTTGGTTTGTGCTCTTTTGGTCTTGTGCTCTCGTGTAAAATATGTACTTATTTGTCTCGTATCCTTGGAATGTTGATACTGAGACAGATGGACCCCTAGCCAACCATGCTGGTTGTTCTTCAATCATGTCATCACCCATCATTACTCGCTGCAACCAAGAGGCGAAAGTGTCAACGTGATGACGTGTAATCCAGGCCTTAGTCTTCCCCTAGTTTGAGGACCGTAGAATAGCCTTGTGCTCCTCCATATATGGTTCCACCAGGAATGATTGTTGCATGACTGTGAAGTGTGCTTTACGTCATGTACTCTCATCGATGTCCATCCGAGCTTTCCTCCCTAGTGTGCCATTTCCCTTGAGTCTCTCCTCATGGCGTGATACAGGGACTCCAATTGAACTCAGGTTGTCAATAAAGTCAGCACAAAACTCAATGACCTCCTCTGTTCCATATCCCTTTGTGATGCTTCCTTCTGGACAGGCATGATTACGAACATCTTCAGAACAGTCATAAACCTCTCGAAAGGGAACATATTGTGTAGAAATACAGGATCGGGAACAAAAATCTCTTCAACAAGGTGGACTAGAAGGTGGGTAGACCATCTCAAAGTTGATAAGGCATTGCACCATGTCATTCTGCAGCTTTAGTAGATTGTTTGGATGGATTGCCTTCTAAGAAATTATGTTGAGGAATGCACATAGCTTCACGATTGCCATTCTCACACTCTGGTAGAATACCTCTCAATGCAACAGGCAAAAATTGTGTCATTAGGATATGGCAATCATGGGCCTTTAGATTTATGAATTTTTTCTCTTTAATATTTATTATTCCGTGTATATTCGAGGAGTAGCCCAATGGGACCTTGATGTTATTTAAGAAGTCAAACATACTTTCCTTCTCTTACTTGTTGAGAGTGTAACTGGAAGGATGCAAGTAATATCCATCATCTCTCTTTTTTGGATGTAGGCCATGTCGTTGTTTCATACGTTTCAGGTCCCGACCTGCTTCAATTGTATCCTTGGCCTTTCCATATGTACCTAGGAAGCCAAGCATGTTCACGCAAAGATTTTTCATCAGGTGTGTTAATGTTTTATACCCAGCAACCTACCGAGGGGTATCCCGAGGTAATAGATTGGTTGGTGGGAGATCGCCGGACTTGAAACTTGAAGGTAAAAGCGAGGACACAAGACACAGATATATACAGGTTCGAGCTGCTAGAGTAGCGTAATACCCTACGTCCTATTAGGGGTGTTGTATATTGCACCCTGCGCTTGGGTGTTGTTTGGTGTTGAGGATTTGGTCACCTGTTGTGGTTCATGTTGATCCTGACGTGGTTCTGCCGATCTAGGTACCCTTGCCCTCCTTTATATACTACAGGGGGCATGATTACGAGTCGGTTACAAGGAGGAGTTCTAGTAGGATTATAGGGGAATTCTAGTAGAAGTCCGTCTTCCTCCTTCCTTGCAGGTACTGGGGATCTATCCCAAACAAGCCCCTGAGCACTTCATAGTCGAATGAAGTAGTCTTTGAGTATTTTTCATATCCTCGCCAAGTAGTTTAGTGCTTCTCGAGTATTTTGTCTGGCTGAATCTTCAAAGTTCTTCAAAGCTGTCATGAGGCTATGGTGTACTCAATCCCTTGATCGTCTTGATTTTGTAATCTTCATCTTCAGATTGTGATATGGAGGGCGGCGAAAATCATACTCCATATGGATTAGCCCCCGAGTTTTAGGTTGAATCGAAGCATCAGGCTAAGGCTCAATTGTTGGGTATAGCTTATCAACCCCCGAGCCTTGGAATGATTAAACAATCAATTCAAGGGTCTAGCGAGCTTTAGTCTTCATGCCAGTCGTCATCTGAGTAGTTTTGCAGCATCCAGCCTCCAAGCTTATGCGCCAGGTGAGCTGTAGGAGCCACGTTGAGTAGTTAGTGGCGCTTAGCCCCCGAGCTTGGAAGCTTGCTTAGCCATTGAAAATATTCCGTGTAGTAATTGGTGCTTAGCCCTCGAGCTTGGGAACTAGCAGAGCTACTGGAGGTACACTGAGCGTCCTAGAAAGTCATCCCTGAAGCTTGACCTGCAAAAAGATGCATACATTATGTAGCATTTTTGTAGAATTTTGAAGATACTACCGACATTTATTGAGTGATGAATATAAATGTTGTGTGTCATGCTCTTGTTTCGTCTATATTTCTCTCGAGTAGTTAGGCTGTTACGTTTAGGCTCCCAGTCCTTGTTTAGATGTTGCCACTGCGTGTGAGATCTTTGTCTCGTGTACGCATACTAGCACTGCTGCTACGCGTCTAAGATCTTTGTCTCATGTATGCTTCCTAGTGTTTAGGCATGACAGAAAATCTGAGGCTTTCACGGATTGAGGCGTGTTCTTGTCACACCCTGAATTTTTTGAATTTCTGGATGTGATCAGAAAGAACATTAAACAATAATTTTCTTATAATTTTAAAATTTTCCCAACATTTATTTTCTTGATAGGTAATTTAGTATAGGAAAAACAATTGAGTGTTTTTTGAATTAAATATAATTTTTCTGTGTATGTTGCATTCATGCTAATGCATCTTGGTGTTTCTTGAGTGCAAAAATATTTTAAAATGCGTTTAGACGACGACTAGGTTCTTCTGAGAATTTTCCAGCTTTTTCTGAAATTAGTTCTCATTTTCCTAGAGCTAAATCTTTTTTATTAGAAGGCTCTAAACTCTTTTTCATGGGCTCCAAGTACTTTATTTGGATTCCTCATGTCCCAGTATATCTCTGGGATTTTTCCTGGAATTTTTGGAATTTTCAGATTATTTTTCGTGGTTTAAAAGATTTATGTAGAGTTCTTTGGATTTTTATTTACACGGGAAACTACATATGAAAAAAAAGGAAACCTAAACTACCCAGCTCGGCCCAATCAAGGCCCATCTGGGCCACGGCCGCAGCTCCTACGGCTGCTGGGCAGCACGCCGCTACTGCCGGCCTTAGCGTGCGCTCTAAGACGTGGGACCTCCTCCGCGCCCCTATATAACGCATCGCCCGACCCCCGCATACCCCTGCTGCCTCACCCTGCACCTCTATGCCGCGCCACCGCCATCGAGCGAGCCACCTGGAAGCAGAGCGCCACCGCCCTGCCCGTTTCGCCGCCCCTGGATGCCTCCGGAGTAGCCGGCGCCGCCAAGAGCTCCGGGTCGACCAGCCGAAGCTCTGTTGTTAGTGGCCGTGACCGTTCCGGTACCGGAGAGCGACCAATCGAGCTTGCCGGAGCTGAGGAAGTCGATACCGATCATAGAGCTTTGCCCATAGATTCACCGCATCAAGGCACCGCAGAGGAAGCCTCCACCACGAGGAGTTCCACGAAGCCAAGGCAAAGCGAGGGCACTGCTTCTTGTCACCAATGGGCCATCGAAGCACCGCCGCCGCCGTGAAGACTGGCTGCCACTCGAGCTCCATAGCCGTTCGGCCACCTCCATCTCTTCCGACCGCTGGTGAGCTACCCCGCGTGACGCCTTTCACCTCCTATATCTCCTGTGCCACCCGCCTGAGACTCTACGTCGCCGGCTCACCGGAGCGCCAGCGATTTTGCTGCCCAGAGCTGCCCGTCAGCCATGGGAGTCAAAGCTTCAATCTTTTTGTGTTTTGGCCCCTAGAAGATCCTGTAATCTCTAGCTTGTTTCCTATGTCTTGCATGTTTCACAAATAACCCCCTCTAGCTTGTTTCCTGTGTCTTGCATGTTTCACAGATAACCCCCTAGATCTATTAGCTTCCCGCAACCGAGCCCAAGCCATCATCTTTTGTAGATCTAACCTCGAGGTTTCACCTATTCACAATGACTATTCATTGAGTCTAAGGTTTCTTCTTTGCTAGCCCCTGTTGTCTAGGGTTAATCACGATTAGGTCCTTCCAACCTTGTTTAGCTCATAGATTCTATGTTTAAGCTCCATTTCTATCGGTTCTTGTTGCATTAGATTCATATCAACTTAAATTACGCATTAGAAGGAATGTTGAGAATATTCTCTATTTTGTAATTTGTTCAAAATATTAATATGACTAAGTACTTATATACTTGCTTTTCTACATAAAATCTAATTAGAGTTCAACCCCGCGTGTTCATAACTAATGTAAATTTGGTTAATGTTTATTTAAACAACTCTTCCAATTAAAATCTAATTAGAGATATACCTCAGCTTTTTATTAAACTTAATTTGATTAAAGCTTATTTAATTTGTTTTAAAAATAAAAGCAACATAGGTTATATCTAGGTTTTCTTTATTAAATATTAATTTGACTAATATGAATATAAATGTGTTTTTAATTATATTTTGTTAGTTCAACCCAAATCGTAAAGCTATGCGCTTAGATGTTCTCATCTAAGTTACTTTTCCAATAAATGATTAATTTATATAATTTATACATACACAATTACAAATAAAAATTTGATTAAGTTTTAGTGCCGCTTTTTTTAGATATGAATATAATTTGATTTGATTGTAACATAAGGTGTTTCTATGAAATAACCTTTACACATGATTTCTTTAGTTAAAATATATCTAGCACATAGTATTTTTTGTTTTATAATAATCTCTCATTAGCTTTGTCTTTTCAACCATAGTTCCGTTTTTAGCGTTTCTTGCATCCTAGCGATCTTAGAATCAAGCCCTATCCTTTAGAACGTTCTTTTAAAGCTTTTCTTTTGTTTTGGTATATTATTCATAGTTGTACTTGTTTGTTTGCTTGTATGTCTGTGCCAGTGATTGCTTCGAGTAGAAGGATCGTTGTTTGAAAGATTTGAAGATTAAGAGTTTCAAGCGAGCAAGAGCTGAAGAGCAGTAAGAGTAACTATTCTTTGGAGAAAGGCAAGTATCTATAGCCATCCTTCTATCTATGCTTATTTTACAAGATCACCATGCTTAAGTGGAACATGGAGTGACCACCCAGGAAAACAGTGCCACCACAAGGACTATATGGCTCTGGTCTTGGCTAATTAATTAGAGACTCTAGTTTCGGGTAATCTTACTGAAAGAGCAAGAGGGGGAGGCGTTGATGGGGTATATCCCGACCCTCAGACTGATTTGCTCTATAGTAGCTTCGTAGTCTTGAGAGAGGTGTATACTTTGCTTTGACCTTGAACCTTAGCGGGTTACCACTTATTAGGGAATTTTTGTAAAGGCCTCGTAGCGTCCCTATGCAGTCACACCTCGGTAGTGTGATGAGTGCTTGATCAACACAACATGGTTGGGTCTAAAGTTCTTCTAAACTTTTACACGACTTGTGGTGAAAGTGTACAAACTCTACATAGTGTAAAACTAATATATCAGCCGTGCTCACGGTCAAGAGCGGCCTGGACCCTCACATGATTAATAAACTTGAAGATGGACTTAAATCGCTATTCTGATTATTTCTTGTGGCCTTGCTGAGTACCAACCATAAGTATACTCACCTTTGCTTAATGCTGCTTAGAAGAGGAAGGTGTGCGAAGTTTTCTTAAGATGATGCTAAGTTTTAGGCGTACGCGACCCCAGTCGATTTCCTGTGAAGTTTGAAGACTCCATTTCTAGGATTAAGATGTATATCTCTGATAGACTCGCAAGTCATTATTTATATTCCTTAACATGATACTGTTACTATTATTCACTGATGATGTCATTATATGTATGAAACTTGATCCTGGCATACATATAGGTAGCACTTGGTTTTTTTTTAAAATTGGGTGTGACAGTTCTAGTCGAGGAGATTAGTGACCGCTAAGAGGAGACAACAAAAAATAAGTAGTCGACATTGCGACAAAAAGAGAGCGCGATTGCGTGTAAAGTAGTAATTGAGACTTTTCTACCTTTTGACGAGGAGAGTGTGTGTTGTCGTGCATAGGATTTGTGCCTCACTAGGGTGTAGCCGCTGTGAGGCCCTAGCACTCAGTGTACCAAAATTCATGGTATAGCCTCCTAAATTTAATGTACCAAGCCTATGGTGGAGCTTCCGGAACTCAGTGCACCAAACCCATGGCTATAGCCTCCATAATTTGGTGTACCAAGCCTATGGTTGTCGATTAAAATGCCCCAGGAATAATTGGCAAAGTGTGTTAGTGTTTTACACCTAGCAACCTACCAAGGGTACTAGATTGGTTGGTGGGGGATCGTCGCACCTGGAACTTGAAAGTAAAAACGAGGACACAAGACACATATTTATACAAGTTTGGGCCGTCAGAGTAGCGTAATACCCTACATCCTATTTGGGGTGTTGTATATTGCACGCTGCGCTTGGGTGTTGTTTGGTGTTGAGGATTTGGTCCTCTGTTGTGGTTCAGGTTGATCCTGAGGTGGTTCTGTCGATCTAGGTGCCCTTGCCCTCCTTTATATACTCCAGGGGGTGGGATTACTAGTCGGTTATAAGGAGGAGTCCTATTAGGATTATAGGGGAATTCTAGTATGAGTCTGTCTTCTTCCTTCCTTGCAGGTACTGGGGATCTATCCCCAACAAGGTGCATCAAATCGATTGCATTACAGACCTCAAGGACTTCCCAATAACTTAGCTCCCAAAATATAGACTTTTTCTTCCACATGGGTGCATGTCCGTCCTTGTTGTTTGGAACAGGTTGGCTAACAGAGCCTTTGCCAAAGACTACCATCACATCCTTTATCACAAAAACTACATGTTTACCATTACGGTGAATGGGCTTAGTACGTTTTTCTTCCTCCCCTTCAAAATGCTTCCCTTCCATTCTTAATGGGTGTGTTCATGAATTAGAAATTCAACCGAACAGAAAGGGACCTCTGAGAGGCATCCGATGCTCCCGTCAGCCTAGGGTTTGTATGGGACTGATGGAGTAGAAGGAAAGTTCTCCCTCACCCTAGAACCCATGAGTGCCTTATATAGAAGGAGAGAGGTTTAGGGTGATTTTCTCCTATGCCCTTGGTAGGGAATAAAATTGCATCTAGTTCCTTGGACTGGATACTTCCATGGGCCATGTAGGAGGTTGTTTAGGTCCATTTAGGAGGAACCCATTTATAATTACCCCAACAACACTCCCTTATATGCAAGCCCTGAGTTTAGAAGGGGTGAGCAAAAACATATAGTCATGGGCCAAACTCCTCCTTCACCAGAGCACACCATTATCTATCATTAGGAACATTACCACCGCATTCCCTTCGCTCCGAAGAAATTGTGTGCATATGGAACACTCCAATCGGGTGCAGGGCTTCCACCACCGCTAAAGCATTAATGGATGAAAGGCTTCCTCTCGGTGGAAGTCTTCCTCCTCGTGGAAGGTCCCTACCTAGTGGCAGAGTCCACCACCGTCAAAGTCTTCATGGAGGAAAGGCCTCCTCCGGGGGGGAGTCTTCCCCTATGTTTCTCCGAGGGAAGCCTTCCCCTACGGGGAAGATCTCCTCCTGGTGGAAGTCTTCCCCCATGGGGAAGGTCTCCACCGGGTGGAAAGCTTCCTCCATGGGGAAGGTCTCCACTAGGTGGAAGGCTTCCACCGTTACTCGAGTTGCCATGGGGGAAAATGCTTCCTCCGAGGGGAAGTCTCCATCCACGGGGAAGGTCTCCACTGGCTGGAAGGCTTCCACTGCCACGGAGTTGCCATGGAGGAAAAGCTTCCTCCGAGGGGAAGTCTCTCCTCGCGGGGAAGGTCTCCACCAGGGGAAGCCTCCCCGCATGGGGAAGATCTCCACCGAGTGAAAGGCTTCAACTACCACCGAAGTTGACACGAAGGAAATCCTTACTCCAGGTGGAAGTCTTCCCCCATGAGGGAAGGTCTGCTCCATGTGGAAGGTTTTCCCTGCAGGGAAGGTCTCCACCGGGTGGAAGGCATCCACCACCACGGCAGTCGTCATGGAGAAAAATGCTTCCTCCAGTGAAAGTCTTCCCCTACGGGGAAGGTTTCCTCCTTATGAAAGGTCCCCCCCTGGGAAGGTCTCCTCCAGGGGGAAGTCTTCGCCGGTGGGGGAGGTCTCCTTTGGGTGGAAGGCTTCCACCGCTACCGAAGTCATCATGGAGGGAATGCTTCCTACAGGGGGAATACTTCCCCTATGGGGAAGGTTTCCTCCTTGTGAAGGGCTTCCCCCTAGGGAAGGTCTCCTCCAGGGGGATGTCTTCCCCGCAGTGAAGGTCTCCTCTAGGTAGAAGGCTTCAACCACCACCATTGTTGCCATGGAGGGGATCTTTCCTTCGGGTGGAACTCTTCCCCCATGGGATGGTCTCCACCGGTTGGAACAATTCCACCACCACCGAAGTCACCATGGAGGAAATGCTTCCTCCAGGTGGAAGTCTTCCCCCGCAGGGAAGGTCTCCTCCTATGGGAAGTCTTTCGCTACGGGGAAGGTCTCGCTGGGGGAAATCTTCCCCCACGGGGAAGGTCTCCACCAGGTGGAAAGGCTTCCACCGCCACCTAAGTCGTCATGGAGGAAATCTTTCCTCCGAGTGGAAGGTCTCCGCCACAAGGAAGGTCTCCTCCGGGTGGAAGTCCTCCACCTCCACTGAAGTCTCCATCGAGGAAATGTTTCCTCTGGGGGAAGTCCTCCCCTACAGGGAAGGTCTCTTTCGGGTGGAAGGATTCCACCATCACCGACGTTGCCATGGAGGAAATCCTTCCTCTAGGTGGAAGTCTTCCCCCACGGGGAAGGTCTCATCATGGGAAGTCTCCCCCCATGGGGAAGGCCTTAGTCGGGTGGAAGGCTTCCTCCACAGGGAAGGTCTCACCGGGGGAAGTCTCCTCCCACGTGGAAGGCCTCCGTCGGGTGGAAGGCTTTCCTCACGGGGAAGGTCTCGCCGAGGGAAGTTTCCCCCCATGAGGACAGTCCTCTCTGGGTGGAAGGATTTCACCGTTACCGAAGTTGCCATGAAGTAAATCCTTCCTCTGGGTGGAAGTTTTTTCCCACGGAGAAGGTCTTCATCGGGTGGAAGTCTTCCCTCATGGGGAAGGTCTCGCGGGGGGAAGTCTCCTCCCATGGGGAAGGCCTCCATCGTGTGGAAGGCTTCCCCCACGGGGAAGGTCTCCTTCGGGTGGAAGTCTTCCACTGCCACTGCAATTGCCATGGAGGAACTGCTCCCTCCGGGTGGAAGGCTTCCCCCACAGGTAAAGTCTACTTCAGGTGGAAGTCTCCCCGCCGGGGAAGGTCTCCTCCGGGTGGAAGTTTTTCTCTATGGGTTGTGTCCGTCGGGTGGAAAACTTCCCCCACAGGGAAGGTCTCACCGGGGGACGTCTCCCTCCATGGGGAAGGTCTCCTCCGGGTGGAAGTCTTCCACCACCGCTAAAGTTGCCATGGAGGGACTGCTTCCTCCGGGTGGAAATTTTTCCCAATGGGGAAGGTCCTCTACGGGTGGAAGGATTTCACCGTCATCGAAGTTGCCATGGAGGAAATCCTTCCTCCTGGTGGAAGACTTTCCCCGTGGGGAAGGTCTCCGTCGGTGGAAGGCTTCCCCCATGGGCAAGGTCTC
Organism: Setaria italica; assembly: GCF_000263155.2. Taxonomy (NCBI): domain Eukaryota; kingdom Viridiplantae; phylum Streptophyta; class Magnoliopsida; order Poales; family Poaceae; genus Setaria; species Setaria italica. The sequence goes on along the minus strand of NC_028455.1, from coordinate 23,699,242 downwards.
GTCGGGGGAAGTCTTCCCCTGGGGAGGGTCTCCTCAAGGTGGAATTCTTCCACCGCCGCTGAAGTCGCCATGGAGGAACTCATTCCTCCAGGTGGAAGTTTTCCTCTGGAAGCACGTTGCATATGAGGGGAATTGGTGAACTTGACCAATTTTTCAGGGAGGGGACTCCCTTAGCCCTGATAGCATAATGTGTATGCGGGGAGCTGGTGAGCTCAACCCATTGTTTGTGAATTAGGGACCTTAACTCCAGAAGTGAGTAGTGTGTTGTGGGAAGTCGATGACCTCGATCTCTTTTTTGGGGGAGGGGCACTCCCTTAGCCTGTGAGCGTCATGTCCTCAATCGACCTTTGGGAAGCATTGGTCTTATTGTTCTTCTGCTTTTTTTTGTGTGTGTGGTATTCTAAGTTTGTCTCGGGGAAAAGGACTAGCTTGATCTGCTAGTCTGTCTTTGGGAGGTCACGACCTCCCAATCCCCCTCCGGTTGCCCCGGGACATTGTCGGAAAGACCTCACCTCAACTGCCCCATACGTTAGTAGCTGAAGGTAAGAAGGTTAACTCAGAAATGCCGATGCGTATAGGGCATAGTGACCTTGGTTCAAATAGTTCCTTTGGGAAGCTGGTGTTCTCAGCTTGTTCCCGGAAAGAGCACTCCTTAGCCCCGGAAGTACCATGCATCCTCAGGGAGCCGGTGATCTCGGCTTGTTCCCGGAAAGGGAACTCCTTAGATCCGGGAGTATCATGCATCATCGGGGAGCCGGTGATCTTGGCTTGTTCCCGGGAAAGGACTCCCCTAGCCCTTGAAGTATCATGTGCCACCAGGGAGCAACCGCATAGGAATGCATCGCTTCCAGTGGAGAGGGACAAGCAACGCCAGCGCTCATCGGCCCTTAAACCCTTTGCTACCATAGTAGTCACATTCGGAAGGCATCTCTTTCGGGGACGCAGGGCATTCCGCAACAGCGCTCGAGGGCCTTAGCCATTAGCCGTCCTATGCGACCCATCGGAAAGCATCGCTTCCAGAAGGAGCAGGCGTGCGGTGCGACATCGATGCTCGAGGGTCTCAGCCCTTAGCCTCCTTGCGCGACTCGTTGGAAAGCATTGCTTCTGGAAGGACTAGGTGCACCATGTAAGCTGACGCTCATCGGGCCTTAGCTCCTTGGCCGCCTTAGTAGCCGCATCGGAAGGTATCACTTCCGAGGGAGCGGGGCATTTTGCACCAGAGCTCGAGGGCCTTAGCACTTACCGCTCTATGTGACTCATCGGAAAGCATCGCTTCCGGAAGGAGCGGGTGTGCGGTGCGACACCAACTCTCAAGGGCCTCAGCCCTTAGCCGCTCTGTGCAACCCATCGGAAAGCATCGCTTCTAGAAGGAGCGGGCGTGCCATGTTACGTCGGCGCTCGTTGGGCCTTAGCCCCTTAGCAGCCGCATCAGAAGGTGTCACTTCCGGGGGAGCAGAGCATTCCGCACCAGCGCTAGAGGGCCTTAGCCCTTAGCCACCCTGCGCAACTCATCGGAGAGCATAGCTTCCGGAAGGGTATCTCCAAAATCTATGATCCAGCTATGCATGTCGAGTATGCCCAATAGAGAAATAAAATAAACTCAAAATGCATTAAGGCAACGCACTCCCTAGCAGGGGTTGACATCTCAGGTAAGTGCATGTGCGTAGACCCTGGGCACAGGGTTAACTGGGTGCATGACTATTCTTTAGCCTTTCATCTCATCCTCTATTAATATTTGAGAGTATAATATTGCTTAACCGTGACATCTTAGCGCTTTAAAGGGAACATATGCCCTTTAAGGATAATAAGTTATTTAAAACACTACTGCTAATCGGACGTACGGAGCTAAGAAACAAAACAGATGTCGAGTACGTAACCAGAAGGAGAAAACATGACTTCCAACATTAATCGCATGGGGGCAATCCGGTTAACTCAACTAGCTGAGGGTTTGCGGATAGACCATGGCTCCAATCACACCAGGAGCATTAATTTTTCTAATTTAGGTAGAAAATTCTAAGCTCCAATTAACAAGCCACAAGGGCTCCAGAGCCGAACCTCACGCCAGGAGCCGCACATCGGGAAGCTCTGGAAGCCGGAGCTGCTTCACTTCACGTCAGGAACCCTTCAGGAGCCGCGCGCCGGGCCTCCGAAGCTGAGGCTGAGCCACATGCCGGGACCTTTTGGGCTCGGAGCCGAGCTGCATGCCGGAAGCTCTCCGGAGCCGGGAGCCGAGCTGGGAGTCCTCCGGACACACGCTGGAGCCGGGAGCTGCACGGAGCTAGGAGCCGCGTGCCAGGGTCCTCTCCGGGCATCCTGAAGCCGCGCATCTGGAGGCTACCGATTGCCGAAGCAGTGCTCCGGATACCGGAGGAGTTTCGGAAGGTTTGTATGGGAACCGATGGAGTAGAAGGAGGGAGGCATCCGATGCTCCCGTCGGCCTAGGGTTTGTATAGGAACCGATGGAGTAGAAGGAAAGTTCTCGCCTTACTAGCACCTATGAGTGCCTAATATAGGAGAGAGGGTAAGGATGATTTTCTCCTATGCCCTTGGTGAGGAATACAATTGTGTCCAGGTCCTTGGGCTGGTTCCTTCCATGGGTTTAGGCCTATATAGGGGAACCCATTTATAATTCCCCTAACTGGGTGCTTAGCAGGAAAAAATTGAGGATGGCCCGTATACACGACCTTCCGGCAGTATTTCAAATACATGCTGCAAGTAGTCCCGGTTAAAAATATCTACTATACCGGGACTAAACGCCATCCATTTAGTCCCGGTTGGTAATTATAACCGAGACTAAATTGATGGCATTTAGTCCCGGTTGGTGACGCCTCGCATATAAAAGTTAGCTTTTTCCTCCCCGAGCCCGAGCCACTCAGACCGAGAGCTGCAGGCTCCTTCTCCATGGCGAGCAAGCAAGCTTAGGGAGGTGCTGCCCGATTTTTTTTCCTCATTTTCGTGGGGATTTTACTCATCCAAAGTGTTGTAAAGTGTTGTAAAGGTTAGCTACTTCATACTCCCTTCATTTAGTATTATGCTTTGTTTTATGCTTTAGAGATAGAGAAAAATAAGTTTTTTAGAATGAGGGAGAATGGAGAGGATTTTTTATTTATACATATTTTTGAGTTAGAATTTGATGAATAGTTTGCTTGTTATATATGATTCGTATTAGATAAATATCTTGATCAATATTAAGTATGGAAAAAATAGAGTAAATGTGTTTTAATATTTAGTCATTGCAATAAATTTGAGGTAAATAAATTGTAGATGTAAGAAATAGAATTTGGTTATTGCTATAATTTTTTGGATAGTTTGCATGTTAAATTAGAGTGATATGAAAATTACACCGGTCAACTTAATGCTACAATTGTGGAACATGGCAACAAAGATACACTAAAGACTCCATATGCTCCATAGTGGACTTCACGGAGTCAAGAATCCAAAAATAATGGTAGAACAGAAGAACTTCGAGTCCACAAACTTGGACTGAATATCATAAAAGAATCTTGAAATAGTTTTCCTAATCACTTTTGGAGAAAGTGCCACATTTTCATAATAGAAGTATGGTGGCACACAATAGCCACGGGCGCCACGGGTTTTTTTATTAGGAAATTAATAGAAATTAGTATAAATGCTTAGGAAATTATTAGGTTAAATTAGAAAATTAGTAGAAATTAGTATAAATGCTTAGGAAATTAGTAGAAAGCAGTACAAATTAGTATAATTTAGTAGAAATTAGCAAAATTTAGTAGATTAGTGGAAATGCTTAGGAAATTAGTATAAATGCAACTAGAAATTATAGAAAATTAGTATAAATGCATAAGAAGTTATAGAAAATTAGTATAATGTTGGCTTCATGTGTATTTCTTTATGTAAATTATTTCATGTAATAAATTGTACAAGTTTTATTGTATGTATGATTCCATGTATACATATTTATAATTTCATGTAATAAATTGTACAAGTGTATATTTTTAATCATGTGTTTATTTCCTAGATTGTCATTTTTCTTTTCCTACTAGCCAAGAGTTGATTTAATGTGTGAGCAGTTAGGATAAGTTTTGTATTAGTTTAATTTATTTCATGGTTGTTCTACGATTTCATGTAATACAATTTTTAATTTAATGTATCTATGATTACATGTGTGTATAACTAATGTCATCCTTAGTTGAGATGGGAGACAAAGAGGATGAAAGGTATATAATGGAGCAGATTATTGCTAGTGTTAGTGGCTCAAACATTCCAAGAACCTACAACAAGGATGAGGGTAGCCAGGCAGACATGTTCCTCAACATGTCCAGTGATGTCAATGATGAGCCCGAGCACAACGTTGATGACAATACAGAACAAGACATTGCTGTGATGGAAGGTTCCGGCGAGGTATATATCATTTTCATTGTTTTACCCCATCTATAACTTCATATTCATTATTACTATGTACTAATTAACGAATCCTGAATATTTAGCCCTCTGGATCGATGAACCGAAAGAAGTCGTGAGGTCGTACAAAGATAATTGAGGGAAGGCTTCACATCACCGAAGTGACAGAAGAGGGCCAACCAATTGCTCCCGAAAAAGTTGCTAGAAAGTTCGTCAGTCAATGCGGGGATATTGTAAGAGAAAACGTGCCCATCAGCATTCGAGAATGGAAGGGTAAAAAAGATGATCCATACGTGCTCCCGCAGACACATAAAGATATGTTGTGGGAAAATGTCAAGAAACACTTCACACTTCTTGACAGTGTCGTTGAAAAAGTTATGAAAGACTAGACGTTCAAGAAGATGGCAACCCAATTCTAGACCTTCAAGAAGAATCTGGATTCCAACTATATCAAGAAGGGTCGAACTCTAGATTTTAATGACTGGCCAAAGTTAAGAGATCACTGGAACTCATTTCTGGAATACAAGAAGAGTGAAGGTAGTGCGAACAAGGTTCATGTCAACTCAAGCAATGCCCAAAAGGAGGAGTATCATCATTGTCTAGGGTTAGGTGGTTACATGAGTGCAATTCCCAAATGGAGAAAGATGGAACAAGATCTAATCGATCGAGGTATCGTACCAGCGACTATTGACTAGCCTGATCAATCGAAGAATTGTTATTATGCTCACGGAGGTACTCTTAGCCCTGAGGATGAGACACTTATTTTCAACGAAACAATACATTAGAAGTCCCTCAGGCTTATCAAAAACATTAAAGATTCTAAAGTGGGAAAGTTCAAGCCTGATAGAGAGAATGATGAGCTGACTTTGGCGCTCGGGAATCCCGAACACCCAGGATGTTGCCGAGGCTTTGGGGTGGTTCCGTGGAAGTTTGCTTTCCATAGGAACATCGACACGTACAGAAGCTGGAAGAGAAGAAAGGAACAGCAAGAGGAGAGGTTGCACTGCATGTTAGAAGCTAAAGTGCATGAACAAGACGTAAGAATGCAGGTAGAAATTAATCGATGAGTGGCCATGGAAGTTACTGAGATGGCCCAATTTGGAGTACTACCGGATCCCAACGTCGTCGTCATCCCTTCACAACGCTGAAGCAGCTGTGCTTCCACAGGGGTCCCTGATGAGAACATGCCAACCTTACCCGTGGTTGCGCAGGACAACCAACGGTACCCTATCGATGGCATCACTCAGCGCACCTCATGTGAGCTATACAAACCATTTGGCAACCTCACTATTAAGGTATATATATATATATATATATATATATATATATATATATATATATATATATATATTTTATAATATTCTCTCTTGTTCCCCGCCTCTCGAGAGTTTTATATCTTTTATTTCTCTCATATATATACGTGGGGCGCGGAGGTGTGTTTTACATCTCGCGAGGGGGGACACACGATGTGATATAGATACCCCTCTGCGCTACTCGCGCGTGGGGGGGAGCGCATATGTGTGA